>NC_056725.1:865557711-865767711 GCF_019279795.1 Protopterus annectens | reverse complement strand
AATATTTGTCCCTGATAGTTCATAATTTTGCTCTGACCATCTTAAAAGTTTAATTTGCTGTTAAATCAGTCAGGATTACAGTTAATAAAGAATAATCAAATTTCATGTCTTTTATTTTCCAAAAATGCATGTTGATGCAAAATAAGTTATGTTATTAACTTTTTTAAGTGAGTTAGAGAAATATTTAAAATGTGCTCCTCATTATGAGTCTTTGTTTTGTTGTTATATTTGGCTTTTCCCTGTATTCTTCAGCAATGAAGTTGAGAGTTATAGTATTTGGTGTTCTGCCACTAATTATAAAACTTCCTACAAGAAAGAAAACCTTCCCTGAAGATCAAAAGCATCATCTCTTCTTAAAATCCAAAGTAAGTACTGAGATTAGTCACTCCAGACTGCTGATCTCTAGCACTTACCCTGCTATTGATCATTCAATAACTATCAGCTTTATCCTGACAGGGTCATATTACAATCTTGTTTCGGTTAAAGCACAATAAAAAAAATGAATACATTTTTTCCTCCTCGGTATTCCCAAACCAGCAGCAGCTTTTGTAGGCCCCCCACACAGTTAAGGATGATTAAAGGAGGCCTCATGCAGCCACAGGTATTGCAGGTGCCTAAGGTTGGCTATCATATTAGTTTCAGTGGGGAAAGTATCCACCAGCAGGATTTAACTAAGTTAAGGGCACTACATCAGTGGTAAAATATTTCATGAAATTGTGTAGCCTGTTTTTTTTTTTTCCTTCTTTCGGCTTTTCCCAGTTAGGGGTCGCCACAGCGGATCACCTGTCCGCTCATGATTGGCAGTGGAGTTTTACTGTGTCGAGTTGCCAGCCCAGCACCCAACCTTCCACAGAAGGCACACACACACACACACACCTAGGGCCAATTTAGAGTGTCCAATCCACCTACAGCATGTCTTTGGGATGTGGGAGGAAACCGGAGCACCCGGAGGAAACCCACGCGACCACAGAGAGGACATGCAGACTCCGCACAGAAGGCACCCCAGCCAAGGATCGAACTGGAGAACCTTTTGCTGTGAGGTGAAGCCTGTTACTTGACAAAATACTATTACTATAACCAGAAATATCTTTGAATGTTAAAGGCAATAAAAAATAAGAGTTATTGTTATGTACCTGGTTTATTAAGTACACAAGACTGGTGTACTAGTTTTTGTTGACTTGACAGACATGTTATAAAATATCAAAATAAGATAACTCGCTGTGGTTGGGTGGCACCCAGGAACATGGAGACCCCAGCAACCACAGGCTTTGCTTGTACCTAAAGCTGGCTATGAGTAGACAGCAGAAGTAGGCCTGAAGCCTTGTCCAGCTGTCTCTCTCTGGAGGAATTTTGAAGGTTGTCTGACCCTAAACCTGTTCAAAAGGAAATCCATCACTGCTGAAATGTAGATCAGGACTCTCATACTGAGAGTATACAAAATTAGTTTTTGATTTGGCTAGTTCCACTGCCACCAGTGTTCTACCCCATCAAAGTTTATTTTCAAGAAGTAAGGCCCTCAGTCTGCAAAACAGAGGCATCTAAGAGGTCCCACCAGTACACAAAGGGCTAGAAAATACTGTACCAGATTATCTTACTGCCAAAAAGACCAAAAACAGGGACCTGAACCTCAGCACAGAAATACATAGGACATACTGGAGGGACAGATTCATATCCCAGAGGCTCCCCTCACTCTGGAACAAAATCCCAATCCATGGCAGGCAGAGCCCCTCACTGACCCTCTTCAACAGAAATCTTGACGAGTGGATGGGAGATTGTAAGTTTACCCCTGGGATCTCTTCTGTGTCGCTGCTTGACAGAGGTACAGTAAACAAACCTTAAAAGGGCTATCTTCTGTGACCTACTATACAAAGGCACAGTCAACTAATCTAATAGGGTGGCGAAAGCTAAACATACTCTGGCTAGGCTTATAAATGCCCTAGGGCAGATAGCCTAGTATCAACCTATGAACATAAATGCAGTTCTAGAGTTAGGAGGCCACAGCGACTATAAAGTGCTCACTTTAATCATACCTTACTACTAATATATGCTCCTGTACCTCTTCAGCCAACACTTAGTACTGTTTATCTTCCTCCCTCATGTCCTTCCATAACATTCTCAGCTTTCTAATTATAATCACCTCTCTCCCCATGTCCTTAATTTGCCCTCCTGCTCACTCCTCCTCCTCATCTCGTTCTATTCCTCTGTCTATTTTGGAAGCAGAACACACTACTATCTCTTACCTCCGTACATTGTTAAAAATATAGTCAATATTTTAAAAACTATGTAGTAGTTTACTTGACATAGGCTATCCAAGTCTGCAAAGTATCTTCCTACTTGCAGTACATACTGTATTCTCGATCGTAGTTTATCCTAGTAATAGTCTGTAAATGTATTTCAGGATGTTTGCATTTCTTCTGTTGTGGGGATTTTCTCCCTTTGTACATAAGTACTTATCTGCTACTGTAAAACTCCAACTCGGTGTAAAATATTTCATCTGCTGCAGGGCTTTGCTCTCTTTGTATATAATTACTTAACAACTACGGTTTAAATGTTTTTGAATCTGTTGTGGAGCTTTTCTACCCAGGCCTCTGATAATAATGGGCCACTGTCACAGTCAGAGTTTCCTTATTATCAAAGGACAAATAAAAATAAAAAATGTGTGCATTTGCACTTTTTAGTGTGTCACAAGGAGAGTAATATACTTAGTGTAAGAGGGAAAAATGCAGACGTTATTTGGTATGAGTAATATTATGGCTATCAAGAGTAAACATGCAGGAAAACAGTAGGGTAAGAGCTACTAATGACTGAGAGCAATAAAGAAAGAGTAGATGTAAAGTGTAGGTAAACAGAAGGTAGCTAATTGCACAGTACATGTAATTAAACAATAGGTAGCTAATTGCATGGTATGTCTAGGTAAACAGCAGGTAACTAATTGTAGGTAAACAGTAAATAGCTAATTGTGCAAACTGTAGGCAAACAGTAGGTAGCTAATTGCACAGTACATGTGGGTAAACAATAGGTAGCTAATTGCATGGTATGTCTAGGTAAACAGCAGGTAACTAATTGTAGGTAAACAGTAAATAGCTAATTGTGCAAACTGTAGGCAAACAGTAGGTAGCTAATTGCACAGTAAGTGTAGGCAAACAGTAGGTAGCTAATTGCACAGTAAGTGTTGAAAGCAGTGGGTTGCTAATTGCACAGTACATGTAGGTAAACAGTAGGTAGCTAATTGGCACAGTAAGTGTAAGTAAACAGTGGGTAGCTAATTGCACAGTACATGTAGGTAAACAGTAGGTAGCTAATTGCACAGTAAGTGTAAGTAAACAGTGGGTAGCTAATTGCACAGTACATGTAGGTAAACAGTAGGTAGCTAACTGGACAGTAAATGTAAGTAAACAGTGGGTAGCTAATTGCACAGTAAGTGTTGAAAGCAGTGGGAAGCTAATTGTACAGTACGTGCAGGTAAACAGTAGGTAGCTAATTGCACAGTAAATGTACGTAAACAGTGGGTAGCTGATAGCACAGTAAGTGTAGGTAAATAGTAAGCAGCTAATTGCACAATACAGGTGATCTTGAATTATTACTCAATGAACCATGCACAGCACATTTCTCTAAGGGCCAGATTCAATAAAGCCTACATTAAGTGCACACAATATGTATTCAAGATACTCATCACATCTTTGTGCTTTCCAGTCATTCAGAAAGATTACACCAAATGTACATGTAGTCTACACTTTGTGGTAACCTTTATGAATCTCTGTCAATATTTAAACTGCAAGAATATCAGTAGGAAAACTAAAATTAGGAGGAAAAAGATGTGAGTTGCGTCTTTGTTGTGTGTTTGCTCAGAATGGTGTACACTTAGTGTAGGTATTATTGAATCTGGGGATAAAACTCACATGCAGTGCAGAAGTAAGACATACAATACCTGCTGACATAATTACACTTGGAAGCCTTCAGGTAAAATATTATGTGTGTTTTCTGGAGCCTTTTCCTCAACTCATTGTAAAATATTTAATATGTTGTGTGTGTTTTGGTGTGTGTTTGTGTTGAAGGGGTTAACTGTTTTACTTTGGAAGCCTAGCACTATAAGGTGGGTCCCATATCCATTTAGCCAAATATAAGCATATGTTACTCCAACAAACATAACAAAATAGAGCACCTGGAAAAGTAAAACTGGATTCCTAAACATTTAACAAAAATCTGTAAAACAGTTAACTACAAAGTCTGACACTTCACAAACATTTTTAACTCGTCTTTTTTTTAAATGTAACACACAGTTGTAATATAATATTTAAGCAAAGTAGATAAACAATTGTAAACCTATACCTGATGTGAATATCAAATTCAAGTATGCCAATCTAAGACTGAATCCTAATTTAAGACTTTACCAAAATTTAAATTGTAAAAATATAACAATGCAGATATATCACATATTTTCTATGGGTGTAAAGCAGCAACCCCTTTCTGGTATTTCTTGCAATATTAAGCATAACAAGTATTTACTGATGTAATAATTAGAGTCAACAGACCATCTCCTGAGGGAAACTACAAATACTGACAAGGGATATGGGCCACAAACAATGTATATGACAAACAGCCCTTACGGGCACATCATTCTACAGGTGAAATGGCTTGGGCAAAAATAATGGGACATCAAAGTTTAGATGTTTTATGAATTTATGGATAAAATGTCATTGTCAGGAGTGCTACAGATCAATCTTTTGACAAAAGATACCACTGCATATAATTTATTTGAAACACAAAGCAATTTTACTGTAAGGACCCACTCTTGGAAGAGTTGAGCATCTGTGAAGTGGAGTTTCCTTGCGGTTTATGATTTTCCATCCATACAGAATATAAGTCTAATGAACAACTGTACAAACTGCTTATACTATTGTATACTTTTTTCCTGAGAGAAATTTCTTCTACAAACACTGATTAGTATTAGTGTTACATATACACAGTGCTACTAAATAGTTATTTCAATATTGTACTTTTCTCTCTCTCCACTATCTGATTTTCATGTTGTGAGAACTTTTGTTTCTTATATATTGAGACAGGACATCACTTGCACACTGATGAATATTGTGAGTTGTTCTTGTTGTTGTTGTTGTGTCTTTCGGGTTTTCCCAGTTAGGGGTCGCCACAGCGGAACTCCAGTCTACTAATGACTGGCAGTAGATTTTTACATGCCGAGTTGCCGGCCCTGATGCACAACCTTCAACAAAGGTACGCCCATTCATGCATGTCTCCACGTAGAAGATGCTCTAGCTGAGAATCGAACCGGACAACGTCTTACTGTGAGGTGACAATGTTACCGCAGCACCACCACCGCAGTTCTACTGATGAATATGTGAGTGCTAACCTTAATTACATTTTCTTTAATTTTTTTCATATTCATTACAACTATTCTTATTTACTGGAAATTCATTTGGTGAACTTTTTCTTGTCCTTAGAATTTACAAAAGGATGTGGCACAAATCACCTTGAAGTGAATGCATCCCTCCTGTTAAGACATCAGAAGGAATAAAGGGGACAGGTGGGTGGAAACACATGTAAATCTACAGCAACAGACATCTTTGACAAGTGATCAGTGAAGTAAGGTTATCACGTAATTTTTTTTTGGGGGGGGGGGTGACTTCTGCAGTAGATTCCAACGGGTTAAGTCACAAGCAGTAATTAATGTAACAATCGAAGACAGTAAAAAAGTATAGCAGTTATTTATTATTTTGTTTAGTATCTGCTTATTACATGCTTTCACATTATAAAATATAACTACCAAACTATTTGAGCAGTACACATAAACAATCATACCGTATTTGAGGAAGGAAAGCAGGACTCACTGAATCTAACAAAAAAAAATAATATATATATATATATATATATATATATATATATATATATATATATATATATATATATATATATATATATATATATATATATATATATATCCATAAAAAATTAACCACATAGACTGCCAGTTTCAGGGTCTAGGGTTTGATTCTGACCTCCTGTCACTCTCTGTTTGGAGTTTACATGTTCTTTTATGTCAATGTGGATTTTCTCTGTATGCTACAGTTTCTTCTCAATTCAGCATAAATCACTTATAGAGTGACTACTCTAAACCCACCATATAGAAATCATTTTGGCCTGGGGTCATGGATGAAAAGAATCCGGGTCTATTTTACTTACCCTGTTAACAAATGGATAAATCAATATTAGATCAAACCTCTTTATGCTCTAATTATATTTTGAGAACAAATACATCCACAAGTTTAAATAACAAACACACATGACCTTTAATAAAATAAAAAAGTCAGAATGCATTCATTCACCTAAAATGCATGAACTTCATCAGACAAATCAAACAAAGAAACTTTGTTGCTTAAATACTAAAAGTATATGACATGACACTGTTGCCTCCAATGATCACTGTAATGTGAACTTCAACAGTCTTAGTATCTGTACCTTCTAGCATTACTAATATTGTACAGGTTTTGTTTTCTAAAAATAGGCAGCGCACATTTTCTTTTAACTCTGGTATACAAAAAGTATTAAACCTAAATTGTTAAACAATTTTCTTCTTTTCCAAATGCCATTCACTTCACCTCCCCTTTGATGTATGACAATCTTATCAAATACAAAGAAAACAAATCTTTTAAAGTTATAACAGTGAAAACTATTTTTAATTGCTCTGCTGTGCTCTACGACTTATTCTTTCACCTTCCTAATGTTCTTTTCCAATATAAAAACAGCCACAAGTGATGCACTGTGTATGGTACACAATACTCACAAACTCACATGTAGACTGTTTGTCATATACATATATAGCTTATGGCTGAAGCATGAATAGGTGCCACTCAACTTGTTTTCTTTTTTATTTACTATTTGAGTCTCTAACAAAATTTTAAGATTCCAGGCCCCTTTGTCAACAACCATGGGTCCTTCTCCCACCCATTACTTCTTTTAACTTCTTCTTAATAATCCCAACTATTTTTTCAGGTGCTGTGAATCACTTAAATTAGTAATACTGATTGGTACTGCTATAGCTTTTTGAAGTCCTTACCTCTGATGTTAGCCAGATGAGTAGCAGCCCTGGATTTAAAGAACAACAAAAGGACACTTTTATAACATCTTCAGAATAAATAATTTCTAAAAAAACGACAGTTCCCTGACACTTATCAAGGAAAACCTCATCTTGTGAAGTTAGGCCGAACACTCTAAAACCTGACTAGTTACAATGCCCCATTTCATATGCATAGGATAACTATTATTAAAACTGAAATGTTTGTTACCTCTTACTTCTTTTCTGTAGATATTTTCATACTGACATTGATCAAAATATTTGTTTATTGTAACATCCAGGTAATTTATTGCCTCTGAATTAAACTGAATTTCATACTTTAAACATTCATCCCTACTGTTCACACATTGTACACATTCAGCTATTATCTTTTTTCTGCAGAATCATCCAATAAAATAAAAGTATCACCAATAAAATATGTGCAAATAATACAGTGTTTGTAAAATTCTTGCATAAATATCACCATGTCTCCCTATGCAGCCATGAACAAATTTGCAAAGGTGGGAGCCAAAAGAAACCCCACAGTCACCTCATAATGTCTTGATATAATTTTCAAATATGACAAAGCTATTGTGAAAAATAATATCCAGTAAACTACATGATAACTTCACATTTATATTAAATCATCTTCCAACCCTGCAGTCACTGGGGGTCCCCTGGTCTTGCGGGGCCCAGCCACATTAAGTTTGATATTTGTTTACATGTTTGACAAATGAACAAAATCTAGTATGGCAGTTCTGTGCACTTAATAAACAAGGTGGGTAATAATATAGCAATAACCCACGCCTGGGTGCTATGATTTGCCTAAATTACGTTGGGGTTTGAAGCCCGGGTGACCCAGGACCCAACAAAGCCAACCGGGTAAATTTACCATAACCCACACCCAGAAGTGGTATGACATTATATAACATTTACTAAAAGAAAAAAGAAATTACTTTTCTAAATAATGGCATATATAGATGTCCCTTGCCTTTCGCGGAGCATTCTGCTGCAGTTCTGATGTACTGCGTTCTGATGCATTACATCGCATCAGAGAGCAGCAACAGCGAAAAGCAAGCAGAAGGCAGAAGCTTCTCTCCGCTCTCGCTTATTTAACATAGCCAGACAGTTTTAAATAAGCAACGGACATCTCCTCGCTGCTTATTTAACTCTGTTCCATAATGTTATTTTTTAACCCATTTAACATAGCATAATAACACAGTTAGAACAATGCATCCTAAGGACTGACACCACTTCTACTGATTTACAATTCTATGACATCTTTGGTGGTAGTAACAGTGTTTTGGTAAGTTACAGGGTTCATAATTTTGTTAGATGCTTTACTACTTACATATTGCCCTTGACTTAGTTGAAATCCTGATGGTGAGTACTCTCCACTAAAACTAACATCACAGCTGGCTTTAGGCACCTGCAATACTCATGAAAACTACCATCACAGCTGGCTTTAGGCACCTGCAATACTCATGACTGCTAGATGCCTCCTATTCACTCTGATTCTGTGAGCATCCCACAAAAGCAGCTGTTGGTTGAGATAAAATGAGGAAACAAAAAGATTATTAATTCCTCAATTGCATGCTTTTATCCTAAATGGGGTTGTGATATGACCTTTTGGATAAAGATGATAATCACTGAATGAACATGAGTGAGGTAAACTTTAGAGATCACCAGCCCAGAGCAACCAATCTCAGTGTTTACCTGTGATTTTAAGAATAACAGATGCTACTTTCCTTCTGGGATGTTTTTGTTTTTTCTGTCAGGGAGTGTTTTATAATTACTGGCAGAACACCAGATACTTTAACGCTGAACTTTTTTGCTCAAGAATTCTGAGCAAACCCAAAAAAATGGCAGAATAAAGGCTCAAAATCAAGAACATTTTTAAATATTGCTCCAATTCACTTAAAAAAGTCAATTGAATAACACATTTTGCATCAACATGCATTATTTGGACAATAACTATGAAACTGTAAAGTCTGGCATCATTGATTGTCTGTAATTTGGAATGATTTACCAGCAAATGTGTGTGTGTGTGTGTGTGTGTGTGTGTGTGTGTGTGTGTGTGTGTGTGTGTGTGTGTATCCATGCTCTCTGCTTTCTTACAACATGTTAAAGATATGCAAGTGAACTGGCATTTCTCCATTTTCCCTGAATGTGAACATGTAGTGTGTGTGTGTGTGTGTCGGTGTTTATGTTTAAAATATCACTGATTTTTATCTGCATACATAAAATAATATTAGGTGCATACATAACTCTTCTGGGTAGCAATAAGAAAGGGTCTGGTGGCCTCCCACACCCCAGACTGTATAAATGGATTTTAACATGGACTTAGTTATGGCCTCTGCCATCAGCTGCACCAGTTCTAAAACTAGCCCTGGTTAGAGGTGTGTGCAGACAACTGCTGTAGCTTGTGTGTGTGGGTGGGTCGGTGGGGGGGCAGTGATAGCGTGGTCATTACTTCTTTAATTTTCCTCATAATCAAACCTCAGAGGTATGTACAGGATGTCATTATAGCATGTGTTGGGGCTGGGGAAAGTGTAATCATTGTTTCTTTTCCTTTTATCACAGACCACAAAGGTGTGCAAAAAAAGTTATTACAGCTTGTGTAGGGGGCAGTGTACTGTCTATGAGCAACAAGTTGGAGTACATTTTGTGAACACTATTTATTTCACTTATATCACAACTGTACATCAGGCGCCATTTCACCTATATATGTGGTTGCCTTTCATTACTGTGATCACTGTTTCCCTCTCAATTATACAACAGGCACATATACGGTTTAATATCAGATGTTCAAATCGAATTCCGTCGACTGCACTTTTGTCAAACATGGAAATTCGAAAACGGTAATGTTGAACACCAAAAGCCAACCTAGGAACGGGTTTTAACATGGGTCGAGATAGGGGAGATGTTTGTAGTTCAGCAATAATAGTGAACACCTATCTCGACCCATGTTAAAACCATTCCTAGGTTGGCTTTTGGTGTTCGACATTACTGTTTTCGAATTTCCATGCTCGACAATGTGCAGTTGACGGAGTTCGATTCGAACATCTGATAGTAAACCACATATACAGGTGTTTGCCTTTGGGGCACAAGGATGAGTTTTGTGGGGGCACGTTATGTGTATATATATATATGTATATATATATATATATATATATATATATATATATACGAAATATGTGACTGTGGCTATTTGAACCTCTGTTTTCATTGCAATATATCAGCAGAGGAATGCACAGGTAGTGACTGTCTTTTTTTTTTTGAATGGGGTTAAGGAAGGCAGGCATCCTTCCCCCACAGAATGTATGCATCCTCTCGAAGATCTTTTTTGTTAGTTTATTGGGAGCTGCTAGTTTCTCAGCTTTGAACGTTAAGCTTTGGGCACAACTTACATTTTCCTTAAAAGAAAAAAAAGTAGAAGTTCTTTTCTTACTCATGATTTTTGTTCAGGCCATAACGTGATCAAAAGGCTTGGAAATATTCTAAAATGTACCTTACAGAGTCTATAATCCTATGGCTTCTGGGGGCTCAATTTGGCAGTTATTTACACAGTTACTACTCTGCTGCCTTGGCTAGGTAAGGTGTGCTGAAAGGAGGCAAACAGAAGTAAAGCTGAATATCAACACTGAATTTCTTCCTTTAATCACAATTTTCATTCAAGCCATCATTAAAGTGCTCTTCAGAGCACAAAGAAAGCCATAGTTTTTTAAAAAATCTGACCATCAAGTCAAAATGTTAGAAAAGGAAGAACCTGAGATGGGGGAAAATACAGTAGGTAGAGCACAGAAGGATATGTGTGTGTGGAGTGAAACAGTAGGCAGTGTGGGCGACATGCAACTCTCTGCCTATGTCACCATTTCCCCTAAGGCCAGCCATGTACATGGGGTTATAGTAAGGTTGTAGTAATGTATCATCATTACAACTAAATGCAAGACACTGTCAACACCCCTCTATGAAGCATGCTAATACAGCATGAAGTACACAGGTATGTCAAATTATAAGAGCATTGTAGCTACATATTAGTCTGTACATGCCACCCATAAAATTATTTTTTTTTAAAAACAAGAAACATCCTTATTAAATTATCCTGTATGACATAGGCAATCATAAATTTATATACATGAAAACAAACCATATTAACATAATTTTAGTTGCAAACATTACACATCACAAACCATATTAACATAATTGCAAACAATATACATCACTTATAAGCTCTGCAGTAATTGTCAAACATTACATACCTCATTCAAATGCTGCCATCCTTTAAACCTCGTTCTTCCTCTGCATGTATTGTTCCCACAATTCCCATTTTTCTATGTACTTTACTCCTACCCTTTACTATTGATCCCAATTCCAGTTGTTTTATCTCTGTTACTATATTCACTACTTTAGTAAAGTTGGTTTACACTTTGATTTCCATTTTCTAGTAACTGCTTTTATAGCAGCCACCAAAATTAGACTCAGCAAGGCCTTACTATGTCTAGGCAATTCTGATTCTGCATCATAGCTCAAAACATCATTTCTTCAATTACATCAGTTTACTCACCCAGTATCTCTGACAGAGCAGTCTGCAGGGAATCTTTAAAGTCTGCCAAGTCATTACACTCCCAGAAAATATGTTCCCAATTACCTCTTTCTTCCTTATCACACCTCCAATATTTGCTATCTACATGAGGAAAATTTCTTTGGAGTCTACTTGAGGTATAAAAACACATATGTAAATACTTCCAAGGAAAGATCCTAAATCTTCTAGGCTTTGTTGCATATTTGGAAGACATACATATATCCCCAATTGTTTCTTTGTGAATTGCTTATCCACTCTCTCTTATCAATCCTTTCTAATCGATTCTTATAGTTATCATGCACTACTTTGTATGGTCTACTAATTACTCTTTTTTAACAGCAGCTTCGGTTCTAAATTCTACTAAAAACTACCAGTGCTAGTCTTTTGTTTAGGATCCCCTATTTTTTTCTCTTTGCCTATACTCTGATAACATTCCTTGCTAGAGAAGGCAATCTCTAACCTGTGGTCCAAATAAATTCTTGGCCTTTTCCTATCCAATTACCTATTACTCTCTAATTATTTGCCACCAATACCTTGGTTCTTTTGCCAGTTTTCTGCAATAAATTCCAGCCCCCTTTGGTCTATTGTCTGTATCCCTAATTGTAGTGAGCCCTATAGACAGAATCTCCTTTCTCCATTCCCCTGTTGGCTCAGTTCTTAGAATAATTTCTGACAATTTATGAGTATAATAATTTGCATGGTTATTGTTATTCTCCTTAAGGATCTGCATCCAAAATCCTAGTATCTCCTTGTTTCTTGAGCCTTCTCCCTTCTTCATCATCAATCCTTTCCACTTTGAATTATAGGTTTCTGTTTGTGCTATGTATAGGAGGCGTAACAGCGTAGCTCTGAAATATAACTTTAAATCGGGTAATCCAAATCTGCCTTGTTCAATCAGCTTATCCCACTTGACTCTTGCTATCATCCCCTCTAGATAAAATTGTTCAGCTCTTTATTAATTGTTAGCCACAAGGTCTCCTCTGGTTGATAAGAACATGCCTGGCCTGTGTATAAGACTAAATGGACTAAAAACATTTTAACTGCTTGTATCTTGCTATCCATATCCATATAACAGAGCTTCCAGTTTCTCAGTTTTTGTATTATCTTTTATTCAGTCTCTTCCCACATATCCTTAGCTGCCACACCAAAATCCTTTTTAATCCATACTCCTAAGTACTTCTTTTCGTCATGCCCCCGTATATACAGATATTGCTATACCAATTTGTGTGTGGGTATATAATTTATAGCTATTGCCTTTGTCTTAGGGTCATTAACTTTGTATTCTGAAAAGATCTGAAATTATCTCAAAATGCTCCATAACACTAAAATGCCCTTTTCTGCTTTTGTCAGGTATAAAATAATATCATCTGCAAATACAGCCAGCTTTTCTTGAATACCACACCAATTATATCCTTGAATTTCTGAGTCTCATATTTTCTTTGCCAATGGCTCTAAATATAGTGCAAATAACAAAAGGAAAAGAGGACACCCCTGCCTGGTTCCTCTGCTCAAACAAATTTATCAGAGAGGAACTCACCCACTTTAATTTTCACCTCTGATCCCTCATATATTCTTCCAATCAACCTTATAATTTTAACAGGAAATGCAAATGCTTCCATTGCCCTGCTCATAATCTCTCAGCTTAATCTGTCAAATGCTTTCTCTGCATCAAAACCTATCAAAACGGTGGTATTTCCTCGCATTCAGCTTCCCTCTGGATCATCAATGTTCTGTTAATGTTGCCAAATGTTTGCCTCCCCCCTCAAAACCACACTGATCCATATCTATCAAGTTTGGCATCACCTTTGCCATTCTTGTAGCCATTATAGACAAACACGTTATAATCATGGTTTAAGATTGAAATGGTCTTGTATGAAGCTGGATCTAATGGGTCTTTACCCTTTTTAGGTCTCATAGCCACCAGTGCTTTCTTCCAAGATGTTGCTGCTTATCCTCCTCTTAAAATACTGTTAGAATCTTCCAGACATTTATCAGTTTTTCCAAACTTCCACAGGAATACCATCCATTCCAGGGGCTTTCCTGTGGATTGGTTATACAGCACCATTTATATCTCATCTTCTCCTATCCTACCCGTTAGTAATTGAGCCTCATCTACCTCTAACCTAGGCATATTTAATTCTTCTATAAACCCTTCTATTTGCACCTTTTCTTAATCTTCAGATTTCTCTGCTTTATACAGACTTTCATAAAATTTCTGTAATATTTCTAGTACCTCTACAGGCTCGCTTGTTAACTTCCTTGTTATAGTGATATACTTTCTGCTGTCTGAGCATACCTCTCAACCTCTTAGAGCATGAAATCTGGACAAAGCCATAAATAAAAGTGGGAAAAGACCCAAAAATAGGGATAATTTTTAAATATTGCTCTTACAAACTTAGAAAATTGACAGAATAACAAGTTTTGCATTAGTATGAATTTTATGAGGGATATGAAAACTGAAACACAAATATCTTTTATTATTTTCTAATTTCAATCTTTAATAATTTGTCACCAATTTGCCAGAAAAAAACCTGCAAATTTATGAAAAATGGACCAAAAATATGAGGCAAAAATCTGTACAGTTGACAAGTATGTGTTATTGCATTAAAAGTTTTTGTGTTTTGGCATTACTATCAAAACATAGTTGCTTAATAGCAATCTTTCTAAACCCATGCATATTGTGAAGGCTGCCGGCCTTGATAGATAGAATTCGGTAGATAATTCTATGTCATTGTAAATATTAATGTGATCCACAGGCGTGCTTTTACAAATGTAAGAAAACTAAATGTAAGAAAACTGTGTTATATGTTCTAAGCTTTAAAAATGTAACCACAGTGCACCTTGCTGGAAGAAAGCTGATAAGTGAAGCATTTTTGTGACTGATCTCCAGCTCGGAGACAGGATGTCTGGACTAAGAAATACTTTCTATTGTCTTAGAACAGGAGTTAAATACTAGGTTTTATATGCAAAGTGTACTTTCCTGGCAGGTGTAAGATTACAAACAAATGTTAAATTTTGAGTTCTGTGAGCCTGGGAAACTTCAACAGAGGTGTCAACAATGATGCAATGTGAAATTACTTGGTAATACTAGGTGTTATTCACAGAGAGAAAGAATGAGCATTTTGGATTGTGTCTAAAGCTGACATCAGGTCACCAGCACTTGCTTTGCTCTGTAAGTAGAATCTTAGACTTTAGTATTTCTCTTAGAATTAGATAGGAATTTAGCCAGATTAGTCTAGCTGATTTCTATATTTATGTCAGTCTATCCTACAGCATTGCTTTAAAACATTTTCCTGTGATTTCTGAACTCTATAATGTCATTGTGTTGAATAAATAAGTATTGTCTTGTATTTTTATTATTTATTATTATATATTTTGAATCTTTCAACTGTGGCTGTTTTGTGTAGGGATAATTTAAGCTCTTAGAGAATACTTGCATGTATTTGGTGATGCTGTCCATGTCACTCCAACAGTGTTGCTGCTCAGTCACACTTACTACTTGGGTAACAATAATATTACACAGTGAAATTGGTCACCCTTTGGGAAGGGCCTTATAGTAGCTGATATTATTGGTTGGTGTCAGTCATTTCTACCTTATAGTCTGGAAAAAGGGGGGGCATAGCCGGAGAACCTGTGCCAGCCTTCCCCAGGAGTGTCTGTGTGTTCGTATATAACTCATATCTCAAAGTGTGTGTGTGTCAGCTACTTGGGCAGGGACACGAAGCACTGGTTGGACAGAGAGGGTGCTGGAGATTTTGGCTTGACCACTAGGCTGAGATATGTAACCTATAGCTGTGTCAGTGGAGAGTCTTATTGAGGATTTGGAGAGAAAGGGAGAAACCAGCCCCAGACTGACTGTGCTCTTTGTGTGCTCTTAAGGGAAATTGTACTTTACTGTGTGTGTACTAGTTATCCCCCCAATGTGCGCACCCCTCACTGGTGCAGTGGCGAGGATTGAGACTCCGTGACTACTGGGCCAGCGCACGGGCATCACATACTAATGGTTTGGCAGTGGTGGGATATTCACATCAAATATTAATTATTTGACACTGGTGAGTTAGCCATATCACATACTAATTGGCTTGTAGTGGTGTGGATAGTGAATTCCTGTAGCTTGTGTACAGTGATAACTGAAGGTGTTTTTGTACTCTAAATCATCCACACAGTGAATATTCAGAGTTGAGATTACAATTGTTTTATTTATTTTGTTAGCTTAGTTAGTCAGGGAGAATAGGCAAGCATGTCAGCAGAGGAATATGGAAAGCTGACAAGAAGCCAGTTGGCTGAGATGTGCCAAGCTAAAGGACTGGTGTATGAAAACCTGACTAAAGCAAATATGATTGCAGCTTTGGTCACAGCTGCATCAGAAATAACAACCAGGAGGACGATCAGACTGGCCTGTGGAGATGTACAACACTCAGAGAATGGATAGCTCAACCTTTCTGCAGAGGACTTAAAAATCCATCTGGAGCTAAGGAGAATGGAGTTGGAGGCCAGGCATTTGGAAACAGAAGCAGCAGAGAGACTGGGATATCTACAGGCTGAGGAGAATGAGAAACTGCTACGTCTGGAAGCTGAGGAGAAGGAGAGGCAGAGGCGGCATGAAAATGAGATGCTGACTCTTCACCAGAACCATGGAAGTAATGGGGAAGGGAGTAACTGGACCCCAGAAGCACAAAAGGTCAGTAAATTTCTTCAGCAGATTACAGAGGTGGATAATTTAGATAGTTTCATT
Source organism: Protopterus annectens (assembly GCF_019279795.1). Taxonomy (NCBI): domain Eukaryota; kingdom Metazoa; phylum Chordata; order Ceratodontiformes; family Protopteridae; genus Protopterus; species Protopterus annectens. The sequence goes on along the minus strand of NC_056725.1, from coordinate 865,751,322 downwards.
CATATGTTTGAAAGGGTATGTAAACAGTATGATGTTGACCAAAGGCTCTGGGTATGGTTCCTGACCCCCTTACTCCATGGTAAAGCAGTAACTATGCTGTCTAAATTATCTGATTGCAAATTTTTTGATTATGCTGCTGTTAAGAATAGTTTGCTAGAATTTTTTAAGCTAACACTTGAAGCTTATAGGAAAAAGTTTCGTGAGCATAGACGCATGGCAGATGAAAGTGTGTGAATATGTTGCTGCGCTAAGCACTTATTTTCATTGGTGGGTGAGTGAAAGTCAGGTCACCACTTTTGAAGGCTGGCAGACCTTTTGGTGAAGGAATAAGCCCTTAGCACTTTGCCTGAGGACATGAGGATCTGGTTAGCTGATAGACAATGTGCTACTACAGATGAATTGGGGAAGAACGGAGATCTATACCTAACAAGCAGGGCATCATTACACAGCACAGGGACACCCAGTGCTGCTCATGGGTCTAAAGGAACCCATAGTGGGCAGCCCAGACTGCCCCAACAGAATCTGCCAGGAGCAGGGGAAGCCACTAATCCAGGCACATGTCCAGGACCTAGGGTTACATGTTTTGAATGCAACCAGTGGGGCCATGTGGCATATAGATGTCCACGGAGGCAAGGTGGGGAACAAAAGGTGAGGTAGCCAGTAAGTGGGAAGTACAAAATGGCAACAGTAGGTTGGCTTGAGACAACAAGGGTACCAAACTACCACCAGAGGTCATATCCTATCATAGTGAATGGCAAAGAGGCCATTGCTAAGAGAGACACAGCCTCTGACATAACCATTGTGAAGCCTGCAATGGTTACAGAGGAGCACTACTTGCCTGGATAGTCTACTCCAGTCAGAGCTTTAGGAGGGACCCCATTCCAAATACCTTTGGCTAGGGTTCACCTTGACTGGGAGGGTAGAAAAGGAAGGCAGCAAGTAGGTGTGTTTGAGGATATCCCTGCAGATGTTCGGATAGGGAGTGTTTTTGATAATGCAGTACCATGTGCTCATGCAGTTACACGCAGTCAGGCTTGGAGACATGCATGTTGGTCTGGTAGCCTGGGGGAGACTCGACTGCAAGGGCAGAGGTGAGTAGTAGTACCCAGGCTAACAGTGAGGCACCGCTGTCAGAGGATGCCAGACTTCCTGTGGAAGGGGAGCTGGGAAGGTTTACAAAGAGTAAGTTGATACAAGCTCAGCTCTCAGACCTAAGGCAGGTAGCTAGTGAGGCACCTGATTCTCAAGGGAAGGGGGGTTTTGTATACTGGGACAAAGGATTACTGTAAAGAGAGTGGACCCCTGAGGGAGGGCTAGAAGGTGAGAAATACAGCAGATGGTCGTGCATAGAGTCTACCATCTGGCGCTTCTAGACATAGCCCGTGACATTCCCTTTGCAGGTCATATGGGCATAAAATGTAGAGATGCATTATGCAGAACTTTTATTGGCCTGGGATTTCCAGAGATGTAACAGGGTACTGCAGGACCTCTGAGTGGTGCAAAAGGTAGGCAAGGCAGGGGACAAGGTGAAAGCTCCTTTGATGCCTTTGCCTGTGATTGAGGAGCCATTTCACAGGGTAGCTATGGATATTGTGGGGCCTCTGAGTACCCCAAGTTCCACAGGGAAAAAGTATATCCTAGTGGTAGTAGATTATGCTACAAGATACCTTGAGGCAGTGGCTTTGTCCTCCATTGAGGCGGAATAGGTGGCAAATGCTTTGTTATAGGTTTTCAGCAGGGTAGGTTTCCCAAAAGAAATACTGACTGACAGAGGTGCCAATTTCATGTCAGACCAGCTAGCTTGTCTGTGGAAGTACTGTAGGGTGAAGCACCTAAAGACTATCCCCTACCATCCCCAGACTAATGGTCTTATTGAGAGGTTAAACTCTACACTCAAGTCCATGTTACAGGCATTTGCAGACCAGTTTAAGAGGTTAGTGGGACAAATATTTTCCCCATCTGTTTGCTTACAGAGAGGTTCCCCAGGAATTCAGAGGTTTTTCACACTTTGAGTTGCTGTATGGGCATAGAGTGAAGGGACCTCTAGATTTAATTTATGAATGGGAGGGTGAGTGTGAATCTCACCAGGAGTCTGTTGTGGCATATGTCCTAAGCCTCAGGACACGGCTCAAGGAGCTCATGGGCTTGGCCCAGGAGAACCTGGCAGAAGCCCAACAGCAGAAAAAGGTCTGGTTTGACAGGAATGCTCGAGCTACATAGCATGCTGTAGGGCAGCAGGTAATGGTTCTCAATTCCTGTCATATACAATCAGCTGCAAGCAGCTTATGGGGGACCCTACAAGGTGGTAATGAAGGTCAGTGATGTTAACTACATGGTAGAACTGCTAGGCAGGAGGCAGGGGCACAAATTGTACCATGTTAACATGATGAAACCTTACCATGATAGGGAAGCCCTTGTGCTGACTATTTGCAGTGAATTTCAGGAAGAGTCTGAGGGAGATCTGGTGACTGATCTCCTCAGTGAGGCTCGGACTGACACCTCAGTGGAAGGGGTAGCAATGTCCCAGCAGCTATCTCCTACCCAGGTTTGAGAAATCCGAGCAGTGTTACAGGAGTCTGGGGACATCCTCACTGGGAAACCAGGGTGCACCCAACTGGTACAGCAGCAGGTAGATACAGGACCCCAAAGGCCTATTAGGCAAGCCCCTTACAGGGGGCCTGAGAGAGTCAAACAGACTCTAAGGGAGGAAAATACAGGAAATGTTGGAACTAGGGGTAATTGAAGAGTCCAACAGTCCCTGGGCCTCCCCAGTGGTGCTGGTGCCAAAGAAGGATGGCAGCACCAGGTTCTGTGTGGACTACAGGAAATTAAACAGTCGCACAGAGTCATATGCTTACCCCATGCCTAGGACAGATGAAGCCCTAGAGCAGCTGGGTGGGGCTAAGTATCTTACCACCACTGATCTTACCAAGGGTTACTGGCAGGTGCCCTTGACTCCCACTGCTAGAGAGAGGTCAGCCTTTGTGACTCCCTTTGGCTTGTATGAGTTCACAAAGATGCCCTTTGGTATGAAAAATGCCCCAGTAACTTTCCAGAGGCTGGTAGATCATATCCTAACAGGAGCAGGAGATTTTGCCCTTGCTTACCTAGATGATATATTGCCATCTACAGCCATTCCTGGTAAGAGCACCTTCAGCATGTCAGGAAGGTGCTGGGCAGACTACAGAGGGTAGGGTTGACCATTAAGCCCAGCAAATGTCAGGTAGGTATGGCAGAGGTCTCCTACCTGGGACATAGAGTGGAGAGTGATAAGATCAGGCCAGAACCTCCCAAAGTGGAAGCCATTCAGGCATGGTTTGCACCTGTTACCAAAAAACAGGTGAGGGCATTCTTAGGGACAGCAGGGCACTACAGACAATTTGGCAACACCACACTGTAAAAGCATCAACGTTGAAAATAGAACCACCAGCTAATAATTCACAGGAAAATTTATTTTAAAACACACTCTGACATCTCTGCTCCACAAGCCTTCAAGGAGTATAACATTTACAAAAGGTTGCCTGCCTATATACACCTATCAATTATACATCATTAATCACTTTCAATAAAATGTTACACAAAAAACATCCAGTTAATTTCATTATTTAACCCCTTGGGGATAAAGTACCAAACTTTAAAATATAAGTAGTCTCTTTAAAAAGCAATTTATTTTTTAATTCATTTTAATCACAATATGTATCAATTTTTTCCAAAATTGTACCTTTCAAGCCATTAGTACTACCATTATGAAATAGTGCACAGCTATTGCACTTTCCTCCCTTTTATTAACTATGTCCCTAACATGTTCTAATAACCTGATTTTGAAGGGTATTTTGGTTTCTCTGATATAGAACTTGTTGCAATGGCATTTTAAGGCATAAACAATGCCTTCAGTGCTACAACAAAAACTCTTTAGTTTCAAACAATAGACCATTAATTTTTCTAAAATACTGAACAGTAAATTTGCAAGCTTTACACTTTTTACAACCAATAGTTCCTAATTCTTTTATATTACCTTGTATTCCCACTGGAGGGGCTACCAACTTGGTTTTCACTAATAAATCTCTAAGGTTTCTACCCCTCCTGAATGACATAATAGCGGCCCCTAATTTTTGCACAAATGGATCATTTATACATAAAATATACTCCCAATAATACATTAATAATTTGGTAGTTACGTATTATCGCAAACAGATTTTCGCACTGCCATAATTTGGCATGTGTATTTTGAAACAGGTTGCTTAACCTAAAAAGGGGTCTGTGAAGAAGTAAGCATTACTCTGTTGCAGTGGGTATGAACCACGAAGAGGACTAAGTGTGAAACTTTTGTGTGACACACCTCATACCTCCTGAAATTCAACAGTGGTGCACCGCAATGTAAGAGCTGCAGTTCTCACCACGATGTCAGCAAAAGGAAAGCGAGTCATGCAATACACCCTGTCATCCTAGCAAAAGTAATATCTCACAAGGAGAAGGAGTGCTTCCTTTATGTATGAAGATTTTCACTCCAGCTGGTAAGAAAGTGCCCCCGTTTAGGAAGCACTGCCCATTCTTTAGAAATTATGAAAGCTAAAGTGAAAATCACTTCCTGATTAACCCTAGTAAGAACAGCACTGAAAAACATCCTACTGCCTAAATGCGCTTCTTTTTGTCGTGTGGTATGTGGCACTGTCTTCATTTGTACCTGAACAAAAATAAAAAAAAATTTGTATCTTTAAAAAATAAAAAGTGAGACTGAAGCATAATCCCTGTGTATGTGTGCTCCTTCCATGAAGGATTCTCATTCCACACACTGAAAAAAAGCCATTGGTCAGTAAGCTAGTGGGCATAACAATTCAAGTGTGCATGTGTAATGCACGTCAAGACAGGAAGAGTGTTTTCTCAATTGTTTGGCTTCCTGAAGTGAAACTAAACTTATTCCTTAGCAAAAAAGACTCGAAATACCACCTCACAGCATTTCGTGGGCTTGTTTCTACTGAAGTATGCGAAATTCGCAACCGCGAAAATCTGGTTGCGATAATACGCAAGTACCAATAATTTTTTAACTATAACACTAAAACTACTAAATGTAGTAGTAAAATATATGTCATCCTGTTTTTGAATTGTATTACTTATTTTATATCTTTGTATACATCTAACAGTAGAGTGTATAATATATTCCTTTAAAAATTTATTCCAACATTCTTCTAATAATTCTTGATCAAAACCTCTCATTTTAAACATATTGATTGTATTGCACATTTCCCTTTTATAATCAAATTCATTATTACATAATCTAAAAATACAGATAAATTCCCCAAAGGGGATAGAATTAATAGTATGGGGGGATGGCAACTGTCTGCCCTTATGTATTGTAGTCCACTATCAAATTTTCTGTGGACACTAGTCTGAATGGTCTTATTATTACTGCCATCAAGATTAAAATCCAAAAAAGATACATTTTTTCCAACTTTTGAACCATCAAATTCTAGTCCAAACCTATTGTTTCCTAACATCCTAACAAATCCTTCTACTTCTTCTTCACCATCTTCACACAAAAAAATCAGATCGTCTATGAATCTATAGGAGAGTTTAACATATCTCTGAAAAAATTCACTCCTATATATGTACTCATTTTTGAATAGGTCCATACTAAGGTTTGCATATGAGGGAGCAAACGCCTCCTCCATTGCAGTTCCACTTTTTTTGCCTATATAGAGCTTCTCCAAATTCAAAAAAATTATGTTTAAGACAGAAATCTAACAGCTCTATAATAAATTCAGTAGATGGACTTTGACCCAAAAAGAAAATCTTATGGCTTCTAACCCAAAATCATGATAAGTTTCTCTTAAGAGGAACTGAACTGGTGATCACAATGAGATACATACTGATTGACAAAAAAAAAATAAATAAATAAAAAAAAGGATGCATACTTTATTTCTACTATGTTTATCCACTATGTAACAATTATGATTCCTTCATTGTTTGTATTTCATGTTTTTACTGTTTGGAGCTTTTCTCCCCGGGCCTCTACTGAAAATGGAAATATATCCAGCTAGACCAGCCCGGTCAACAAATGTAAAATAAATAAATAAATAAATAATTTATTTTAGTGTAAAGACTTTTTACATCGATGGTAACCCAGTATATTCTCAGCCCCATTGAACTGTCTTAATTTTATTCAAGAAGTCAAACGCATCTTGGATGTAAGCTGGTAACAATTTTACTTTAGATAATAGGTGGAAATGTAGACACTGGCCCATTTTACACAAAAAATATTTTCTTCCAGATACTATGGGGCATCCTGGGGGATTTATTAAAGACTAATGTATCTTAGGAAGACAGTAAAATAGAACCATCTCACATCCTTCCACTCCAAACTTCTTTTTTATGTCATTATCTGAAAAATAACCTAACCTATTACCTATTTTGAGCAAATTAATGTATTTATCTATTGCTTCGTTATACACTCTAATTCCACTTGTGCATATACACTACCATCCTTTAAGTGTTCATTACACATGTTTAGATATTGAGCATAACTCATAATTACTAACTTATTTCCTTTGTTCGCGGGTTTAAAAATAATATCTTTCCTTTCACTAAGTGTTTTCAAAGTTTTCCATTTTTCATTCGTTAAGTTAAACCCCACATTTTTAAATTCAGTAAATTCTTTCTCTGTTGCAAACTGTAACATTATATAAACATGCTAAACATCTTCATTTAATATTGGTGGCATGAATTTACTTTTATAAGTTACTTTGCTTGTATCAAACAATGTATAGGCATTGTATTCTTCTTCAGAACAACATGAATAAAAACTATCGCTATTCATTTCATCCATACTTTTATCGCCCTCCATTGGAAACCCATTAGCAACATTCATGTTATTAAAAAAACATTTCAGATGTAGCTTTCTAAAAAAGCAAAACAAATCACTTTTAACTTCATGCCGTCTTGGAATAACAGTCGGAACAAATTTAATACCACAATGAAGTACACTGTACTCACTACTGTCCAGAGTATAACCAGATAAGTTAACAACATAATTATTACAGCTACTAGTCAAAGGTAAATCAACATTTACCTCTTTTGAAATAACGCTGTTGCTGTCCATCTTTAAACTGTCCATGTAAGGATTCCCTTTGTCATTTTCTCCCTTGGGGACCTCCTTTTGAGCCATTACCATTCCCCCGAAAAGTTTGCTGAAACTGTTCACATTGCTGTGCATTCGGTAGTCATGGATATTCATCCCTTTCATCTTCTCCTACTGAATTCAGCCCTTCCAAATTGGAGAATGATGTATTTGGCTGTCCTCAGTCTTCCTGAAAGTGTACATGTCTCCCAGACCTCTTCCGACTGGCTCGAGATACAAAGGCCCTCCCGCTGTCATACTCACGTAAATCACGAAGCAATTTTACTTTTTTCCCGCTCAATAACATCTCCCTCATATGATTTAAGTTTGTTATTAATGTTACATAAGAATTTATCCAGATACTCATTATTTAAATTGCTTGTTAATGAAGAGCATGTTTTTTTAATTTGTTCTTTCAATTCATTTTGTTTTAACCTGTCCCTTTCCAACAGAATGGAAATCCACTCCATTGTACACTTGTGAGTGGCAGTGACCCACTGCTGATGAAAGGCTATCAGTGACATTGTCCACATTAAATGGTAACGATGGGTCTTTATATGCTCGTAGACCCCAAGGAGAGATAGCTAACTCAATGTATATCTGTAAACTTTGAATATTAAAGAATGTAGCCATTGCCTTAAACATAAGCTTCTCTAGTTCCTCACATAGCGTTTTGTTTTCTGCCGACAAAGTGGAGGTAATCTTATGGCCAACATTGCAAATGAACTATTGTATCTTTTGTTACATTCTTCTTCTATTTTTTTCCACACACTAGGTATAGTTACTATATTGTTAGCATTATTCACAGTAATTTGACTATTGGGTAAACTCATGACATTACTGGAAACATTCAGATGGTCACCCAACTGGAAAAAAATTTCAAGTGACTTCTGTGTTACTTCACCATTACAGTCACAAAATAAACAAGGCAGGTCCACACTGGGTGAAAATTTGTCTCCAGTTATAGTACCATAGCTGCTCCCCTTACAGACTTGACAAGGAAAAAACAGGTCAGATAAGGTAGTGTTGACCCCAGCATGTGAGCAGGCATTCCAGAAGCTTAAAGAAGCTTTGGGAGGACCCCCTGTGTTAGCCAGTCCAGATTACAGCAAAGAATTTGTTATGCAGGTGGATGCTTCAAACCATGGGGTGGGGGTTGTACTTAGCCAGATTTCTTCAGAGGGCGAAGAGCACCCAGTGGTTTATCTCAGTCGTAGGCTTCAACCCAGGGAGGAATGCTATGCAGCTGTAGGAAAGGAATGTCTAGCCATATAGTGTGGGCACTGCAGAAACTTCAGCATTATCTGTATGGAAGAAAATTCACCGTAGTTACAGATTGCAATCCCCTAACTTGGTTACACTGAGCCAGCCAGCAAAATGCCAAGTTGCTAAGATGGAGCCTAGGGATGCAAGCATATATGTCAGTGTAGCACCGCAGTGGGGTTAGCAATGCCAATGGAGATGGGCTCTCAAGACAGGGAATGAGGTAGGTATACTCAGATAGACCTAACCCTCTCAAGCAATGTTTCTCAAGGGTCTCTTGAAAAACTAGCTTGAGTTCTCGGGGCCTAGTTAGACAGAATTTTGTAGATAATTCTATGTTATTGTAAATATTAAAGTGATCCACAGGCATGTTTTTACAAATGTAAGAAAACTGTGTCATCTGTTCTGAGCTTCAAAAATGTAAACCACAGTGCACCCTGCTGGAAGAAGGCTGATAAGTGAAGCATTTTTGTGACTGTTTGATCTCAAGCTCGGAGACAGGATGTCAGGACTAAGAATTTTTTTCTATCATCTTAGGACAAGAGTTAATTACTAGGTTTTATATGTAAAGGGTCCTTTATTGCTGTGGTTTCCTGGCAGGTGCAAGATTACAAACAAATGATAAATTTTGAATTCTGTGATCCTGGGAAACTTCAGTAGAGGTGTCAACAGTGATGTAATGTGAAATGACTCAGCAGTACTGGGTCTTATCAATTTAATACTTTCTCAGAGAGAAAGATTGAGCATTTTGGATTTTGTCTAAAGCTGACATCAGGTCACCAGCTCTTGCTTTGCTCTGTAAGCAGGATCTTAGACTTTAGTATTTCTCTTAGAGTTAGATAAGAATTTAGCCAGATTAGTCTAGCTGTTTTCTATATTTATGTCAGACTATCCTACAGTCTACAGTATTGTTTTAAAACATTCTCCTGTAATTTCTAAACTCTGTAATGTCATTGTGTTCAATGAATAAATATTGTCTTGTGTTTTTATTATTTATTATTATTAAATATTTTGAACCTTTCAACTGTGGCTGTTTTGTGTAGAGATAATTTAAGCTCTTAGAGAGTAATTGGTGATACTGTCCAAACCACTCCAATAGTTTTGCTGCTCAGTCACACTTACTATTTGGATAACAGTAATATTACACAGTGAAATTTGTCAGTCATTGAGAAGGGCCTTATAGCAGCTGATAGTAGTGGTTGGTGGCAGTGATTACTACCTCACAGTCTGGAGAGAAAGGGGGCATAGCTGGAGAACCTGTGCCAGCCTTCCCTAGGAGTGTCTGTGTGTTTGTATATAACTCATATCTCAAAGTGTGTGAGTGTCAGCTACTTGGGCAGGGTCACAAAGCACTGGTTTGACAGAGAGGGTGTTGGAGGGTTTGGCTTGACCACTAGCCCGAGATCTGTAACCTATAGCTGTGCCAGTGGGGAGTCTTATTGGGGATCTGGAGAGAAAGGGAGAAACCAGCCCCAGACTGACTGTGATCTCTGTGTGCTCTTAGGGGGAAACTGTACTTTACTGTGTGTGTACTTGTTATCTCCCAATGTGCACACCCCTCACTGGTGCTAGTGGTGAGGATTGAGGCTCCTTGATTACTGGACCAGTGCACAGGCATCACACACATTATCATGGTACTCCTTTATTTTCTACTTAGAATTCTGCAAGCAGTCCTCTTTTTGTTCTGTGAGATTCCCCTATTATGCAATACACATCTGTCGGTCCCTCTAAATAATTCTTGTTACTTCTTAACCATATCTCTCTTTATTTTATTTTCACCCTATTTTTAAAATCTACTTTAGTTTTATCCCACTCTCTAGTATATTTTTCAGAAGAAATTCCAATCTTCCCTAATAACTCCCAAATAATTTCTACTTCCTATTCCTTAAACTTCTCTCTTTTCAACAGATAGGTGGGGCAGTGCCAGTCTCTCATATTTATTTCATTACCCTGTGTTTTTATTTTAGTTATTATTGGTGCACGATCTGACAATTATTGGATGTGAATCATAACTTTCAATTAAATGCACATGTTCCTGTGAAGTGTAAGTTCTGACTAGCCTAGCCCAGTTTTGTATTTCTTGGAATAATGTGTAAATTCACTCAGAACTCCTTACTGAATTCACATCTTCCATGTCAAATACTTTCATAAATTTCTTTACATATTTACCCTCCTTTATTATATTTTCCATTCTGGACCTGACCCCCCAGACACATCTTCACTGCTGCAAATCAAATTCCAGTCCCCACCTATAAGTAATATTCCTTGCTGAAAGCTGATTATTTCTCCCAGAGTTTTCTTAAGCTTCATTATAGTGGTTTTTGGTGGAATATAAATACATGCCAGTGTAACCCTTCTCCCTTGCCAGTAGCCTGTTAGTACTACAAATTTACCATTATTCTCTTTTTTATCCTCTTCTATCACTATTGGAGCTCCTCTTGCAATTAATTTAAGTACTCCTGTTTTCCTTTGTCCCAGATATTCTGGTGAATAGCCATCCTGAAAGACCTTTCGTTTTCCAATTCACATGCTACTTTCTTTCCAAATGCGTCTCCTGTAGCATAGCTATTTTCACAAATACTGAAGTTTTACTCTCTTACTAGGGACAATTTTCTCAAAGAGATAGCCACACTCATAGACTTGGGTTAACCTAAAATAAAGGTTATGCATGCTAAGATGCATGATAGAGCCTGTGCTTGTACTAAGAGCTGTCTGGTTTTGTCTTATCTTAATTACTCTCAGAGAATTAGAAAACACTTGAATGCTTTCAGAAAACATTATCTCTTAGCAATTGAAAAAAAGCCATTGGAAGAAAGAAGTATTCTGTTTTTATTTTACTTTATCAGAGTGTCTCCATGGAGAATTCAGAACCAGATACAGAGTTGCTTCTACAAGTATTTATTTACTTTCAAAAGGAAAGCTTTATTATATTCAATGTTCTTTTTTATTTATTTGCTTTCTCCTAAAGTTTGTTACTAGGTAAAGCTAAGGATCTTAATCCAGTCATTTCCCTATGTAAAAATGAGAAAAATCACATCATTTTTTTCTTGTATTATACTCTTTTGACCAGACTTTTTTTTTTTACTCTGCAGTACCTACATTTCTTAAAACTGAACAAGGAGAAAGAGAAAATAAGAAAAAAACATGGGCACCTGTTTACTTTAGTATCCCCATTACACTTGAAAATAACTGAGAAAACTTTATTTTACAGCATACAAATTATATCATACTACAAAAAATATTACTGTTAAGAACAAAATTTTATTTTTCCTACAGTTAACTCTCTCTATTCTCTTTCCCTCTTCTAAGTGTTTCTTCAAACAAAGTTATGAAGTAGGGTATATGCTTTAGAGTCCCCTACGAGTTTAACAAAGTCAAAAAAGTCCAACATTTCCAGGTTTTCTTGATCTGTCATGTTTCACAAATATAATTAATGCTTTGTAATCCCATATTTATTTGTCAATTTCTAAGTTGCTGGTTTTATTCCTGTTTATCTCCATCTTTCAAATACAGTCTCTACTTCATTTCCAACATACTCTTGGTTGTTCTAGTTGACTCTTGTGCTTTTTTCTGTCTCTCAAGCATTTTCAGTTTGAAACACTGGAAAAGGTTTCACTGGCACAGTCTCTCTGTGGTCTTTATTACCAAACGAACAAGAAGCCAACCCTCCTTCTGTTTCAGAGTTTACTTTTTATTGGACGATTTTATTTACTTACAGATTTGTTTTTAAATTTTATTTATTTATTTATTTGCATTTGTTTACCTGGATAGTCTATCTGGCCAAAGGGAGCCCATTTTCAGTGGAGGCCCAGGGAGAAAAGTTCTAGACATGGCACAACAGTACAAATGCAGAATACAGAATCATATTAGACAAACATTATATATAAATATGGAATCATATAGGATAAACACTATATGTATACTATAAAGCATTGCATAACATTTAGGCTGCAACGTACAAATTCAATAAAGCAAAATACATTGTGACTAAGAGACAGTAATATCACAGAACATGCAACAATAGTCCTTAGAGAGGTGGATCATGGCTAGTAACAATACCAATGAACAGTAGGTCCAGATGTAGATGGGAAGAGCTAGGTGTATGATAGTACTCTCTAGGACGTTTGTTTAGGCCAGATGCTAGGAGGTTAAACCTTAAGTGAAGATTAGGAATAGAGAAATGCAGTCTTGAAGTAAGAGCAACTAAAGGTATAGCATTTCTTTCATAGTAAATGTAGGAGGGCAGTCTGTCAGGGAGGCAGAGTACATGGATAGGTATATGTAGTGCAAGAAAGGAAGAGACAGACAGGAAAGAGTGAAGAAAAAGAAAGAGAGGGGCTCAAGTTATAGGAAAGTTGACAAACTTTTGTATTTCCTCCTTAGCATGTTCTGCAACAAAATATGATTTTGTCTCTCCAGGAAATATAGTCTGAAGATAGCTGGGTACAGCAGTTTGAATATCATGCCTGCTTCTCAATATTCCCTGATTAGTGGAATAAATGTACTCCTTTTCTGCCTGGTATCCCCTGAATAATCATTTTCCACAAACACTCTACTGTCTCCCACTTTTAGTACGTTGTCCTTTTGCCACAGTTTTGTCAGAATCAACTCCTTATGGTGGTAGGATTGCATCTTTACTATTAAAGGTCTAGGTTGCTTTCTAATGGCCAGATTTGGAGCATACACATGATGTGCCCTTTCAATTAACAACTCCTTCTGTGGAATACCAGTCCAGTTGCTTATTTGTGCTTTCATAAAATTAATAAAGTATGTTCCTTCCAGCTTCTCTGGAACAGCACAAAATCTCAGGTTTTCCTTACATGCTCTGTTCTCTAATTCTATTATTTTTAAACATCTCTTCTTAAGCAGTCTTATATTCAGTCATCCCTTTCTTCATTTCAGTTTCTGATTTTTACAGTTTTATCACCTTATCTGAATTTCTGTTTAAAGTTTCTTCCATTTTTCCAGCCTTTTGTTGTTTGAGTTGCTATACACCATCAGTGTTTTGTTTGTTTTAATCAGCTCTGAGTACATTAGACTTATTTTTCCTCTAGGTTACTGGAAGTCATGTCTTACACACCAAAGCTGGAGCTTGTACTGCTTTTTGATGAACAGCTGCAAAATTCTTTCCAGTTAGTGTTATTTCCTCACCTTTTGTGATTGATTTTCTTTCAGGTTCCCTGAATTTCTTTTTTGCTGTATCCAGGCAGTACACTCACTAGCCAGTTAATGAAATTTACCCAAAGCTACAAGTTCACTGGCTCTCCCTTCTGAGCTGTTTTCATAATGGGACAGATGAAATTAATCTGTTACTCAATGTGCAGCCATCATGGAAGTCACCCATAAAACTCTTAAACATGAACTAAAATATTGCTTAGGATGGGTGGCAGTAGAAGGGTAATACCTAGACTGGAAATTTCCAGGAGGCCTTCCACTTGACACTTGCTGAGGGCTCCCAAAATGCTAACATTGGCCCTGGAAACATTCTCACCAATTAAATAGATTCATCTTTAGGAATGATCCATATACAGTAATTCACATTCATTGTCACTAAAACAGGTCCAGGAGTTATTGTTAAAATCCTAATTTTGTCCACAAAATCATCCTTCACCAAATATTACTTTTAAATACTATTCCAAAAAGGCTGTTGTGAGGTCTGTTTCTGAACTGTTGCCCTTCATAATTGCTCTGAAAGGAGGATCATTCAAATTTTTGTGCATTTTGAAAATCCAAACATATAACAGGTAATCTGAGATTTGTCACAGTAAGAAAATCCAGTTTGTTTTGTACTAATAGTCTTTCTTCCAACAGACCTGTCAATAAGGAATCCAAAAGAACATAGCATGAACAAATGTTACTTTTACTTACTTTGCTGCCTTGAGTTGTTTCCCCCAAAGGACTATGCATATCTGCATCATACTTGGTTTCATCTCTTACTATGATAAAACCTCCTTTGTCTGCTATCATTATCTGTATACTAGTATCAGTGGTTAAAACATGAAATGCTATCTTTTCTGCATCAATTGCATTTAAAAAATGATTTTGTTGTTACTTTTACTAAAATATTTAATAACTGATTCACATAACTCTTGCAAAATTCCTACAGTAAAATCAGTTGGGGAGATGAAAACACACACTGTTTTGTGACAGTACATCTAGGACCATTTGTGTTTTTTTTTTTTTTTGAAAAAGGATACTTTAAGTAGTCAACAGCCTGACTGAAACTATGCATAGCAACTTTGCTTGTCTACCATGAACAAATGCTAGACCTTTAGATAAAGTGTCAACCTAAGTTGCAATCCATTTCTCCAGAGTTATTTCCATTTGTTCCATTAGGAACACTAATGTTCAACTTTGCCATTCACAGTATGCATGCCTCTGAAATTGAAATCTTCTCCTCACACACAAATCAATCCTTACTACCACCTCTTCCTTTTGCATGAGTAACTTTACTGAAATCTCAGAGGGTTCTCTATATGTTCTTGCTGCCATTCCACTGAATGACTGCATGTCCACAGACCTGTTTGTAAACTTGAGATGTTTATTGCGTATAATGCACTATGAGGGTGAAACCAATGAGATTACAGTGTCCTACTCTGTTTTGTCAGATCACAGTCTCATTTGCTTAAAATGGATGTAGTAAGAAGCTTTGTCAAGTCTGAAAATCCTTAGTTAATATGTCGGTGACTTTTTTGCAGGGATGTTTAGAAATGCATCTCCTAAATATACATTACACAATGTATGAAAAGTTCTAGAAAAAGGATACAGAAATAACTGAGATAACTTAACCTTTTTTAAGTGATATTATGTGAGTTTCAGGTTATGTCATCCTTCCCAAGTCACCCAAAGTTTTATATTTCTTGGCTTGCAACACCCAGCTAGTTAATGAAGCTATTGTCAGTGGTTATCAGGTTTATTAGTCTTCAGACTATAAAAAGGTTTAACAGGTTTATGACCCCAGGAACACAGATGACAGCTGGGAAAAGGAAAAGTATAAAGCATTATATGACAACACAGAGTCAAAGAGATGTGAATTTCTGAGCCTGAATATATTTATAACCTCAGTGATTTCAAATAACCAAAAAGAGCCACAGGTACCTTACTGTGTTTGTTTTCCTTAGAAAAAATACTTTCAGATGTGATGGGCATTGTGAAGCAATAGCAAAGGAGACAAATTCCAAAGAAATTATTATAACATTTCATTGAGCTCCAGCAAAGTGTACACTGAGGAAGCTGACTAGGATAGAAATGGTACAGAGTGGCAGAAATCACCAAGTCATGCTTTTTAAAATGAGAAAGTATGAGGATCATCCTCTAGGAATTGAAATACACTGGGAGAAGGAGATGCTGCACTTAGGGAATAGCTGCTCTTTATGTTAATTAACTATAAAGTTAGGCAAGTACTAGGCATTAGTTTGTTAATTTCTAAACTGGAACATAGGCTGCCCTTGGCTCCTTTTATAACACATATTTTGCTCCAAACTGCAGTTAACAATATAAGTAGGTTTGTACTACTATCACACCTTGGGAAACATCTCTGCCTCATCATGAAAAAGGCCAACTGGCTACTGATGTCAACAAAAGCCACTATGCTGCTTACCTCTTCTCAGTTGGTAGTTAGCACAGAAGACAAAAGCTTAGATTTAATGAGATGCTTCCTATGCAATGGGTATAGGTTTTGAATCTTTCTACCTTCATTGCCTAATGTATCACCCTAAACAAGTCACTTTACCAGACAGTGCTTTGGGACAATCGGAAACTTGGGCTAAGCTCCTTAATGGTCTCCTTAACTGTATGCTTAGTAACCACTTATGAACCTTCAGACTTTTATGCTGTGACTTTAGTCTCTACTAACAAGAAGACTCTCAATCAGTACATCACCTATTATTATTCTCTATGCTCATAAACGCAAGGTATGGAATATTTAAAAAGATTAGCATTTGCTTAATAGGTAAAAAAGGCTTTATTAAAACTGTCCCAGTTGAATTCATTCACAGATACCCTCTCATCGGTATTTTCATCATTAAATGCTTAATGATGAAAATACCTATGAGAGGGTATCCGTGAATGAATTCAACATGGCACACAAGAAATTTACTTTATGTTTGAATGACCTGGTATTAGAGGGACGTATAGGTTTTGAAACTTTTAATTACCTGCATGTTGAGAAACCTAAAGTTCCCCTCCATTTTTGGTATACCCAAGGTCCACAAAAACCACAGAGAGCCACCGTTAAGACCTATTGTCTCGGCTGAAGGTTCTTTAACAGCTTCTCTAGCAAAGTATATAGACGTCCATTTGAAACAAATAGTGATGGATCATCTCAACATTTTAAAAGATTCCTGGGATTTTTTAAGGCACACAGACAACACTAAACAAGAGAACACTTCATTTTTATTACTTTAGATGTGATAGATCTGTTCACATGTATTCCTCATGACACAGGTTTAGCTTGGTTTGAGGAATTTCTTGAAAGTAAAAATAGTATCCCTTTTAAAGTATTTTGCACCTGTTTAGTACTCATGGATTTAATTCTGAAGAATAATTTTATATACTTTCAGGGTGAGTACTACAGGCAATTAAAAGGAGTGGCAATGGGTGCACATTCTGCACCCATATATGCTAACATCATTTTATTATACTAGTAGAACAAGTTTATTTTTAATTCTGATTTCCAACAGTACTGGAATTATTATGGACATTTTTTAGACGATATATGTCTTTTCTGGAATAGTACTATTGAAAAATTTTCAGAATTTTATGAATTCATTTCTTGTACAACTGAATTTTTAAAGTTTACTTACAATGTTGATTATAGTGAGCTTTGTTTTTTAGATGTGAATATTCAGAGAACTGACATGGGTTTTAAATCCAAAATTTACAGGAAAGGAACTTTTTCTAACACATACTTGCACTACACCAGCTTCCATCTGCCACATCAAAAGAAGGCGATTGTAAATGGTTGGTGAGAGCAAGTAGAATAACCTTGGATGAGCATGATTTTCAACAAGAATGTGAATTTATCACAAACATGTCCAAGGAAAGAGGTTACCCAGGGATCTTTTACAAAATGTTATTGGTGAAGTGAATAATGCAAGGACAACTAGATTTTTCACCCATTTTAGGAAACACCAGTGATATAGTAGGTACATTAAACACAAACAGAGAGATTCACCTGGTTAGTAAACAGTACCAGTCATCCTTGACCATTACATATGATGGGGAGAGTAATCTGGTTAGGAATATTATAAATGAAGAATGGATCTAAAATTTAATTTTGAACCTCTTAGGTTGGTATATAGAAAAGGATGAAACATTAAGAATATTATAGAGGGAGCTAACTATGGCCTACACAACACTAATAAAAGAGGGACATGTAAGTGTGGAAATTGTTCTTATTGTGGCAATGTAAAGGAAGGTGATAATATATTTTGAAAAGCAGAGGTAGATTTATTACCACAAAGGGTTTTGCAAATTGTAATCTCAGTGGCGTAGTATACGTTGCAGTATGTGAAGCGTGTGACTCCTTCTATATTGGTAAAACTGAAAGAAAACTGAAGCAAAGGGTATATGAGTATGACCACAATTACGATATGAGGAAAGGAAATGTTAACAATGCCTTATACAAGCACACATTAGTATGTGACCAAGTGAAATTTCATTTTTTTGTTTTAGAAGTGGTTCCTTTAGACCCTAGGAGAGGACCGTGGGAAGCTCGTTTGGAGTACAAGGAGTTATATTGGCAACTAATTTTACATGCCAGCAGTTTCCCTGGTCTAAATGAAATGGTTTCTTTAAAACCAGTTCTGAAATTAAGATCTGCAAAATTAAACAATATTTTAAACATTTTAACATTTTTATATTAGGAGCAATATATTTATTATGATTTTATTACCCATTTTCATGGGGTATAAGAATGTGTTCCTTATCCCTACTTTAAAATCAAATTCATATATTTATAAAATTTTATGATATTTCACCACAAGATGGTGATGTTGTACAATCTTTTAACACATCCTAGTATTCAAAGTCATTTTAAAACCTGTATTAATTTTAATGTATTCTTTACATATATACTTATGTGTTTTAAATTCATTGCTTATCATTTGTAAGTGATTTTAAAAACATATGTAATTTTACAGTACATTATGTCTTCTCTCTCACACTTTAACACTGTTTAACTCATTTATTTAATTAATTGTATCTAATTAGTTGGATGAAGCTATTGGATATTTTTAAACAACACATGTATATATAGGATGGACCTGTTAGGGCTATTTTATTCTGAGGAAGTTCTTGACGAAAACGTAAAGGATATTTGTTGCGGCGTTATTTATTTTATTTGTGGAGTCTGTTTCTTTACCTTCCATGTTTGGTGTGGATTAAAGACTTGGATACAACTGCTGGATTACTGTGCCTTTCTTTTTGTTTATGCTAAGTTCTTAGACAACTGCGCTGTGCTCTTTAGACATGTCATTGTTGCAGCAGTTCTTACTAATGCTATGATCCCCAGAGCTCAGGAGTCTAGGGAGATGGACAAATTGACAGGGTTAGGCTGCAACAGGCACTGTATAATGGCAGTTGCAACAGCAGCTCAGGCACTGGAAGCAATGTCCAGTCTATAGTGTTCAGGTTCATAGTGTTTTTAGTAATCTTATGACCAAGGAGACAACCAATAAGTTTAGCAATATCACTTAATATTGGCGGGAGAGCAAAAATGGCCCTCATTAGGTAGATTTTCCCCACTAACCCTAATGAACATTTGCAGTCACCCATTTTATCATGCAGACTGGTTTTAAATGTTATGGAAGCATTCTGCTTAACATGTAAGGGCAGTGTATTATGGAAATGGGGGATAAATTAGGTTAGGTACCTGTCAGGCATCTGGTGTTGTTGATGAGGTAGTGTAGGTCTAAGTCCCTAGAGTGCGTGTTTGTTAACCACTAGGAAAATATAGAGATAATGGCTAGGTAGCCACCTCAGAAATAGCCAGTGTATTCACCTCCCTCAGAAAGGCCATGGTGCTCATGTACTCCTAAGACTGTGGACTCTCAAAGTCCTTTCCAACTTCTTTCCATGATAAAAAGTAACAGTTCAAACTGAAACAAGTTGGCCACTTAGAGAAATTGCTTGGAAAATGCTTCCCCTCCTTCCTGGATGCAAAGGACTCAAATAATTCATTTGAGGGTCTGATGTTCTTAATTTTATGCAGGTTGTATCTAAGTTGTCTGAGCATATCTAAGGAATAAAGAATTTTCTCTCTCTCTCTTTATTCTAGGAGTCAGGAAATGAAACAGGGTACCACAATGCTTGGTTGAGGAAGAACTCGGCCATTAATGCTAGCATAAATATGGAGTGATTCTAAGACTGACTCTATCCTTATGGAAGGTTAAAAGGGTCCTCTTAACGTGAGGGCCTGAAGTTCTGAAATGCTCCTAGCTGAACTGCTGCCAGTAGTAAAACAACTTTCCATGTCAGATATTTCAGCATGTCTGAGGCAGCAGATTGAAATGGGGGCGGTGTTAACTTTTCCAGAACATATTTCACGTCTAGTAGAGGAGCAATTGCTTTTCTTGGTGGTCTCAGATGAAAGATTCCCTTCAAGAAATGTTAAATAGGCTGTAGGGATGCTGGGGTGGTTACAGTCAAAAAGGCTGAAATGGCTGAGAGATGTACTTTGGTAGAGACATATGCCAGGCCTGAATTTAAGTACTGTCAAAATCATCATTACCTGGTGCTGTGCTAGGATGCTGATTACTCTTTTGGCACAAGAGGGAACACCCTTTTCATATGGCTATGTAAGATTTCCTTACAGCAAGCTTCCTAGCCTCTTTCAGTATGGTTCACATGCCCTCAGTGAACTGATGCCTAAAGAACAAGAAAGTTAAATCAGCCACTCAATGAGATGTAGTATGGTTGTAGTGTATCAGGGCCCTTGTCGTGAGTTAGGAGGTCCATTTACAAAGACAACACATGACCCTGGACATCTCCATGAGAAAGGAAAACTAATGTTGCCTGGGTGAAAATTATGTTACATAGAGCAGCCTTGGCCTCTTCTCCCTTGCTTTCTGGATCACAATGATGAGACAGAGGATAAAAGGGAAAGCCTACTAAACTTGGTGGACTTCTTCAAGAAGGTCACTAGAGTCATGGTTGAGGCCAAAATGGTACATACTACCTTGACATGGCAAAGACATTTGACATAATGCCTCACTCAGGTATTATAAACTAACAAATTTAGGAATAACTCCCTATGTCACCAGATGGATAGCCAAATGGATCACAGACAAGACACAAAAAGTTAGGATGGGGGAATCCACCTCCACCAACAGGCCTGTTACAAGTGCTGCTGCACAGGGCTTGGTATTGGGGCCTCTTCCTGTTTTGAATACACTTCTCTGAAGTCAAGATAAATGTATAGGGCCTTTGGTTGACCAAATTTGTTAACAACTTCAAGCTGGGTGTAATCACTGACTTCTCCAAAGATATAGATATCCTCTATTTGAGACTCAAACAGACAAATGACAGGTGCCAGAACTATGGCCTAAAAAATGCATAATTATACCCTTTGGGTATCATTATACCCTTTGAGAAGATGACCACCCTTGCAAATTACAATACTGATAACACTGCCCTAAGAGTAGACCCAGTGGAAATGGACTTTGGAACTCGGGTTGAGAGTAATCTGAACTTTGATCATTACATGTCTATGGCAGTGAGAAAATCTTTCTATGTGGCCCAACTTATAAGTAAGGGAATGGCATCCAGATCTATGGAGATTATCGTACCACTATAGTCATTAGACCAATAATTGAATACAATGTACCCTTCGGAATGTATCTGACCAGGCATCTGCAACAGCTGGAACAGCCTCAGAGGTTCCTTACTAAAAGAATACAGGGTGTAAACAGTATGCCCTATGCAGACCACCTCAATGCCCTATCCCTGTGCTTGGTCTCCTACAGACTACTGAGGGGTGAGCTATGCCTAACCTACAAAGCATTATTTGATCCAGCCCTGATGGATCTGCTACACATTTGCAAAACAAACAGCACTACAGCATTACTCAATCTAAAGACCAGACCTAAACCTCATCTGTGACAAAAAAAAAACATGTTTGAGGGAAAGGTATGCGTCTCAGAGATTACCCATTCTCTGGAATAGACTTCCCATTCATGTGAAGCAAAGCCGTTCCCTGCAATTTGGACCAACGGATGCAAAATTGCAAACTTACCCCTGGCGTGCAACCTGTGGCCTCTATTGACAGGGGCAGTTTCTAGATACCCTAAGGCAGAGGCATATACCAAAGCCATTCTAGCCTGTAGACATTGATAACTGGGAAAATTGGGGCACGAAGGCTAGACTTAAAAATGCTCTAAGGACATTAGCCTAGTATCGTATGATCCTATAATCCATTATAAGGAGAAGTTACCTAGCTTGTGCAGTGCTCTGTAACAAAACTTCCTGAGCTGCTTGTTGCTGAGAAAGGCAAACATGTCTTTGTCTGGGACACCTCATGTGCAATCTGAAGAAAAGCATTACTTTGTAACATCCATTAAAGGGGATCTGCAGCTGATTTGCTTAGATGGTCCAGCAATGAGTTCAAATGGGATGGGATGTCGAATGCTCTTAGGGAGAACTATTTCCCAAATAGATATGGCCAGCCACCAGCAAAGTGGGTAAAGACAAAACCTCCCTTGTTTGTTACTGTACCACATCACAGTAGGAGTTGCCTACCGTCATCTTTACAACCCATCTATTTCAAATGGGATTGGAGGCTATTAGTGCCTGAAACAGTCCTGCCATCTGCTTTATATTTAGATGTTCCTTCTTCTTTGAGATGCATCCCAAGCCTCTTAAACTTTGAAGTCACCTGAGTATGTCTACTAAAGCTAGGTCTGAAGCATCCACAGTTAGTGTCTAATTGTGGGATTCCTGATGAAGGGTACTCCTTGGTTTAGCCTGAACTTGATGGACCACCACTGTAGTTGTTTGGGGTCTATATTATGTTGTCGAAAGATGAATTCATCAAATACATCTTATCAACACAAACATCGAACATTGAAATTGCTATATGTCCAATTTTTTCCTAGGGGAAAAAAAAATCACTTTGCCAAAGAAACACAAAGCAAACGTTCAAACCTTACATAGTGGACCAACTCTGAGATTGCACCACAGTGGGGAAAAGGACAAATTCCCAATGATGGCCAAGCAATTTTTTCCCCTGGGAAAAAATTTGCTGAAGTGGCCGATCGGTAATTTCAGTGTTTCATGTTTATTTGTTGATAAAGACGTACTCACTGAATTCATCTTTCAACAACATAATACAGACATGTTCTTTGCAGATACAGTGTAGCACTGGGATCATCTTGTCCAAGCATCATGAGTGTTAGCTCCAAGTATGTCTTAGGTACCACTGGAGTTTTTTCATGTGTAGTCTGGTCAGTAGGACAATTAGAACTCTGGAAGTCATGAATCCTGGTGCCCTCAGGAATTTCTGTCTGCAGCCATTGTTTCTAAAGTCAGGTTTTTGGGAGGAGGTGGGGGAAGAAGTTTCAGGCAGTCATGGTAGCTCTGTTGGGGATATAGTGCCACGGTGACCTCCAGGCTTCCTCCTCTAGTCGCCCTGCCAGTTTTCACTGTTTTTCTTCCCTTTGGCTTTCTTACCTTTTCCTTGCTTGTGATAATACAGGTCCAGACTTTCATGTGCAATTCCTGTCACACCTATGCATGGAAGAGTAAAAAAACTGTTTCGCTGAATACGTAGCCTCCCCTTTCCTCCATATTCTAAGATTACCTTATCAGTGTGGTTCCCAAAGTTACCTCATCAGCAGAGATCCCAAATTGCAGTTTTTTATCCAGGGGAGTATTAAAGGGCTGCACTTTGATATCCACTAGCAGGCAGTGTAGCTCCAGCCAGGCATGCCTGATAATCACTAACACCCTAGCTGCTTTTCTGGTAGTTGCTTCTACAGCATCATAGCTAGACATATTGGAGTGCTTAGCCACCTGACTGACCATTTGGGTGAGATCCAATAATTTCACCCTCAGATCCCCAATGGACATCTCCCCAGTCTCCTCCTTCCTCTGAGCTAGGACAGCAATTTTAAATGTAGTTATGTGTGTCTGATAATTGATGGTTTGGAAAGCCAGCATGACAGCTGTATATACCTTATTCCCGAATTAGTCCAGCACTCTGCTCTCCCTAACAATGGGACGAGTACTAAAATCAGGTATCAGTTCTGACCTCTTTTTGGGATTCATAGATACAACTCTTGAATCCAACATAGTATTTTTGTAACTGAACTTGTGGGATTCCTGGACTATGTACAACCTATCAGGCTTCTTAGAAGCAGGAACCTGGGTATGTAGTTCCTTACAGGCTGCTAAAAATGCATCAATTGGAGTATCCAAAACTAGCGAGACTGCCACAGGTATGGGAACATCTACAGCCAGTAACTTAAAATCTCTTTCATGGGCATCTAATACCTCTTTGGCTTCCTAACCGAAGTGGTCTTCAGTCTTACAGAGTCTCCTAATGAGATTTCTTCAATGAACTACTTAGTTCTGTAAGAAACACTCCATTTTCCTAAAAATTCTTGGTATAAACCCTTGACAGATTCCAAAACTGCCAGAATCATGCTTCGATTTAAAACAGAAACAACATAAACTATGATAGCTTTTGAGCGGAACTGGTCTACCATAAGAGCACCCATTTTCTTTCTTAAGGGCAGACATGCCCTAAACCATCAAACCCAGTGCCTGGCCATTCCAAACTATACAGCATTAAATACCAATAACAAAATACATTAGCAACAGAAATATTTTTCCCCAACAGGTTACTTATCTGATTGAACTCCAGAGCAAGCTCACAACAAAAGACTGACAAGAGCAGACATCAGCTTTATACAGATAACATCCCAACATGCATAAGGGAGGGATGCCCACATGGCTGGAAGAGGGCAGGGCCCCTGAGCTCTGGAAGTCAAACCAGACATCAGGCCTTCTGAGGCTGAAGTCTTAATAATAAGAGCTACTGCAATAGTGAGGTATTCAAAGAACATTATCCAGTCTTTTCAGATGACAACCTGGCCAAGGCCTCTTAAATCCAGAATTAATCTGACATCTACAATCTTCTTTGGAACAAATTTAAATAAAAAACTCTCTTAAGATGCAACAGGATGGACAGCTCCTACTTGAGAAAGGTGTGCAGCCTCCATTTCAGCAAGTACCTATTGGGTAAGGAAGGGTAGAGAAAGAAAATGTATGAGGTTTGGGGAAACTTTATGGTGTGACATAATCAGTATTAATACCTACTTCTGTGCCACAGTTGTTGCTCTGACAGACTGATGTAATGATAACTGGCCTCTCACCTCCCCACGGAAGAGAGAAGAGTCAGGAGTACCCTATGCTACTGTAGCGTAAAGGATGAGCCTGTCTCTCTCTCTCTTTCTTTCTCCCTGCTTTGAAGATCTTAATCCATAAAACTGGAGCCATTCACTGTTAGAAACATAGTTTGTATGTGACACAAAAACTGGCCCACCTTGTGTGTCTCTATAGGACAAAAGGTGGTTAATCTTTCCTCATCCACAAAATATATGCCATTCATTGTTTTTTGTGTATGAAGGATCCTCATCCACAAAACAACAGATATTATTTGTTACAAGTGTTGGATCCCATGTCCCAGAAAAGCTGGCCAACCTTTTCACTTGTTGATAAAGTTAACACAAATATTGAGAAGATAGCCTTATACAAGGCTGATGTGTGTTTCGTACCTCATTAAGTTTCTGCTCTATCTCACATAATCAGCTGCTGTGTCATTTCACCAAACAGGAATGGATCTAGAAAGGTTATATCCCAAACTTTGCCCTTGGGATCCAACACCAAGCGGTTCAGCCTAAGCCAGGTATGTCAGTGAATATAAATATCTACCACTGATGGCCTGCATTTTGTATCAGCAAAATAATAACAGTACACAAGGCTCTGCTATGTCTGCCCCCAGGATATCCTGGGACACAACCAGACTGTTTTGCTGCTGATGTGAACCCTTAGCTTCACTGTGTATTTTTATATCATTTTTAGGAGAGAATAAGCAGTTTGTTTGGATCAGTCTGGGTCTCTGACTTAACCCTCATATTTCTATAAGCTACTTTATAACTGTGTTGCATGATTATTAACTGAACTGGAAGTTTTGACTCTGTTCTTCAGTTAGTTTTCCCACCTACCCTCCCTGTTTCTGTTTTGGTGTTAATCTTAGTGGCTTTGAAACTGCCCGCCCCTCTTGTAAATTTGTGTTTGGATACTCTTTCTGGGCCCATCTCATTTGCTCACTCAACTGAGTGCAGTGAGATCATATTCTGATTTCAGGCACTCCTACTGTGTACAAAGAGAGCATCTGGGAAAGAGAACAAAAAAATATTTTTTAAGCTTGTTTCCTGCCTTTCTTGTTAAGTGGTCTAGACTGTTTGTAGGCTTCTGAGCCCCCAAGCCCTTCTGTGTTGGAGGGAAGCCTTCTAGCTTAGTTTTGTTTCTTATAACTAGCAAGTTTTCTAGTTTCAGCACTCAAATCTGTTTATTTGAACTCAGCACTTGTTCAGAACTCACTGTAAGCACTACATAAGCTGCAAATTACTACAGCACTCAACTTTCCTCACTTGTCTAGTGGAAAGCAGTTTTTAGTACTTAATAAATAAGCACTTATCCAGGCATGTCTAAAGGTCAGCTCCCAGTGATTTCTCCTGTCTACCTGATGAATCTGGGCATCTTGGGGCAATGCAGCAATTGCCTCATGTACACAGACAACCCTCTCCTCCTACCACCCAACACTACAACCTGTGAGAGATGCACTTATATAGCCAAACTGGAAGCAAAGCTCTCTTCACCCAAGACTGGACTAGACAGTCAAGAGGAGAAGGTAAACACTTGCACCACACCACACTCATCACATAGTCCCTCAAAACCTACACCACCAAAACACACACACAAAAACACAAAACACACACCTACAATCACGGTGGCTCTCAATAAAAACCTGCCCAAGCATCAGGAACATCCAAAGCATAAACGCAAGCAAACTCCACCCCCCCAAAACAACCCAAATGACACATAGCCCACAAACTTAGTGTGCCACTCAACCACAGCCCATAAAGCATAACAACATACCCAACACTCTAGTCATAGGTGACTCTATAGTCAGGCACACTGATGTTCCACTCACTAGACTAAACAAGAAGAAAGTTACTGTCAGCTGCCTGTCAGGTGCCAGGATCCACCACATAACGCATGCACTCAGGTCACTCCACAATAAGTACAAATATGACACTGTCATTGTCCATGTTGGTGTGAATGACCTGAGAAGTACCTCCCTGGACTACATGAAAAGAGACATGGAGGAGCTCTCCGATCTTGTATCCCAGGCAGGTATGACCCTAACCCTGAGTAGCATCCTGCCATCACCCAGAATTATACCACAGTACAAGGACAAAATGATTGACTTCAACAATTGGCTAAGCTTCTGGTGTCATTCTAAGGGGATCCAGTATTTGTCTGCCTGGGACGACATGATCAACAGTCCACGATGCTTTGCCAGAGATGGCCTGCACCTGTCGCCCTTAGGATTCCGGATACTGGCTAAGGCTCTTACCACCCCTATAGTGCCTTTTTTTGGCAAGGTTCAAATGACAAATTCACCACCGTAACAGGTACAAGCAAGCAAAATCTGAGGGTAATGCTACTCAATGCTAGAAGTCTAAACCTCAAAATGCACTCACTCGAGGCACTCCTTAAAATGGAGAACACTGACATCTGTGCAGTGACAGAGACCTGGTTCAAAGCTCCAGAGAGCACCCCTGCATTACCAGACTTCAATTCATACCACACCTTTCGGCAACCTAACCCAGAAAGAAGCACTAAAGGCAGAGGCGTGTCCATATTCATTAAGGATATCCACACCTCCAGGCTAGTTGCACAGCATAATGCATCCGAGATTATCCAAGTGCAACAAACTCTGGGCAAGACCGCAATCCAAACTGTAGCTTGCTACAGACCCCCCCACCATGCCCCAGGATTCACACTCCTCATTTCTTGATACACTGGAAAGTATTAGGGTACAACCCAACACCCTAATAATGGGCGATTTCAACTACCCCAGCATTAACTGGGAAAACTACTCATGTACCAACTCTTTTGCTCAACGTTTTCTAGAACTCACAAATTCCAACGCCTTGGATCAACTTATTCACACCCCCACCAGGGGCAGCAATATCCTAGACCTGGTCATTACTAACATGGGAAACTGGTGTTCCACACCAGAGGTCAATTCCTCTTTGGTCAGATCCAACCACAAGCTAATCAGCCTAGACATCCACATCCCACCCCCAGCCCCAATTAGGGAAACCATCATAAAAAACTTCTCCAAAGCCAACTTCACACTTCTTAAGACAGAAGTGGCAAACTTCATGACACCCATGCAGACGGACAATAGAGGTATGACTGCCGAATCCTACACAAATGCACTTTATAAGCACTTACACGAGTGCATGGATCATGCTATCCCTAATAGAACCAAGATGTTATCCTCCAAAAAAAGGAAGCCAATCTGGTGGTCCTCTGCCATAAACAAACTCTAGAACAGAAGAAAGAAACTGTTGCAAAAAAGAGTAAAATCCCATGACTGGAGGAACTCCCTGGTCAACCTCAGTAAGAAGCTGAGATCCCTCATAAAATCCTCCAAAGCTAGTTACGAAAACAAAATTGCCACTGACTCTAAAGACATCCACAAAGCATTCTATAGCTATGTCAAGAATCAAAATGGGAACACTCAGATCTGCTCTGAGTTACAGCACAATGGCACTAAATATACAGAACCAACTGATATTGCTAACATCCTAGCAGATAGGTTCAGTGCTAACTTTACCCCCCCTCTCAACCCCTAGAGGGCCCATCTCTATACTGGAAGAATGCAAAGTTCCTATAATCACGGCTGCACAGGTAAAAAACACACTCTCCAAAGCCAAGAACACAGCATCCATGGGACCTGACAATATCCCAGGCTGTGTTCTACACGAACTACAGAATGAACTAGCACCCTGTACCATGTTCAATCATAGTCTCACCTCAGGCTTTGTACCCATGAATGGCGCACCGCGACGGTTATCCCACTCCACAAAGGGGTAGCCACGACGGACCCTGGGAACTGCCGCCCCATTAGCCTGACGAGCCTGGTCTGCAAGGCCATGGAACATATCATCGTGGAACTCATAAACAAAGACATTGGTATTCTCCAAACTCTGGACCCTACCCAGTTTGGATTTGTAAAAGGCAGATCATGTCTCCTAAACCTGACTGACTTCTTTGAAGCAGTCACCAAAGCCATAGATGAGGGTAAAATGGTTCACACAGCTTATCTAGATCTCACCAAGGCTTTCGACACCATCCCCCAGTCTGGAATTATAGATAAGTTCACTAAACTAGGTATAAATCCCTATGTCACAAGATGAGTTGCCAACTGGCTCACGGACAGAACCCACACTATGAAAGTAGCGGATTCCAAATCCGACATCAGACCAGTGACAAGTGGAGTACCACAGGGTTCAGTCCTGGGTCCTCTCCTGTTTGGTATCTACTTCTCTGAAGTGCAGGCCAACACAGAAGGTCTTTGGCTAACAAAGTTTGCAGATGACTGCAAACTAGGAGCCATAATCGAAACTCCTAATGATGTGGACAAACTACAAAAGGGCCTCACTGAGACAGATACCTGGTGTCAAAGCCATGGCCTGAAGCTCAATGCCAAAAAGTGTATTGTCATCCCCTTTGGTAAAACTCTGTACCCATGAACTACCACATAGCTGGTAGTCTACTTAATGCCGAAAATGTGATAAGAGACCTTGGGACACAGGTGGACAGTAGTCTCTCCTTTGATAATCACATCGCCACAGTGATCAGGAAATCCTTCTGCGTGGCTCATCTCATCACAAAAGGATTCTCATCCAGAAAAAAAGAGGTCATTGTTCCCCTCTACTCATCACTCATTAGACCCATTATAGAGTACAATGCCCCTTTTGGTATGTACCTCACAAGACATCTACAACAACTGGAAAGACCACAGAAATACCTCACAAAGAGGATTACTGGCCTCAAACAGATGCCCTATGCAGACTGTCTCAAAAAACTACAGCTTTACTCCATCGCATATCGCCTACTCAGGGGCAATCTCTGCCTAACATACAAAGCTATGTCAAACCCAGAGCTGTTGGACATGCTCCACTTAAAGAAATCCCAATCCCTCCGAGCTACATGCTCTAGGGACCTAAACCTTGTCACCACAATAAACAGAACATGCTGGAGGGATAGATTCCTGTCCCAGGGACTTCCCATACTCTGGAACAGACTACCTATCTATGTCAAACAGAGCTCCTCATTAGCACTCTTCAAGAAAAATCTTGATGATTGGATGGGAAATGGGAAATTCACCCCAGGGATCACTTCTGTGGCTCTGCTCGACAGGGGCACAGGAAAATAAATTTCTTGGGTGGCAAAAGCCAGGGTACATTTTTGGCTAGGCTTGTATGGGCCCTAGGGCCGATAGCCTAGTACCTACCTATGAACCTATGTTTTTGTGACTTTTGTAGGTCATGTTGTATGGAAATGCAGTTCTCATACTACTTTTTCATACTGACATAAATGTAAACAATCAATGATGAGTGGACGTATGATGAATATCTCATAATTTCTTGAAACAGCAATTGTTCACAGCAAAACTTTTTTCTGAAATAATTACTAGTACCCTAAATTTGATCTTGTTAGTTGTTATGGTCTGTTTACCATGTGCACTACCAACTCACTCAAAACAGCTAAAAGCGCAAGAGTATCTATAAAGCATGTATTTGACTTTGCTTTCAGAGACATAAGTGTATTTTAGTCTTTCTTTAGTCAGCTACATGCCTTCCATCTTCATTTTAAAACCCTAATCTACATCCTACTAAGGAAGCTGTATAACCTGTCATTAACATTTATGCACTGCTGTTAAAGAGTAATTATCACAGGAAACATTCACCATGCGAACTACCATATGCTTTAAAGAGCTAACATCATTACATAAACATTCTATTGCACTGTGAAATCAAACTAATTCGGCATAACACAAAAATAATGTTTACATAACTCAACAGTACCTTAGTGGCACACATCTGTCTCGAGAATTCAGAAAGTTAGTGTACAGATTTAAAAATGTATACAAGACTGCATTAGACCCTAGGTGAGTTTACATTTAAAACAAAACAGGTTCGCTCTTACCACACATTAAATTGTAGACTTCAATATTTTCGAAAGGAGGTACTTCTGTCTTGAACTTGAATCCAGGTCCAAAGGCAATAAATATAGCCTGTAATAAAGCAGAGTGTTTCATGGTTATGAATATTGTGCAATGTGGAAACTGCATTATCAAACTGAAAAAGCAAATAAGAGTGCACCTTCAAAGTTAAAAAAAAATCAACCTGTATGTTTTTATCAACATTCTCCTGACCTCAAAATGTCAAAATCTAACTACATAAATAGAGCAGCATCAGAATGTGGGCTCAGTTTACATTACTTTTGTGAAAAAGTGCATTTGAAAAGGCAATTTTTGCGCTAACTTTAATTCATTGCAGTGTTCCTTGGTTAGCAAGGAACAAGTGACACTTGCTAACCAAGGAACACTGCAAGGAATTAAAGTTAGTGCAAAAAGGAACAAATGACACTTTATTTGATCTTCATGGGGGGTTGCATTGATTTAGTCATCTGCAATACAGACTTGGTCTTTGGATATTACATAAACAGAGCTGTGACAGTGAGCACGTGAGCTTAAGCGTGCTTGCACTTCTTGAGCAATGCAAAAATGTTAGGACATGTTTAACATCTTATTGTGACATTAAAGGAGAAGTCAGCTAAAGATTATGTTCAGTAGTTTTGATAAGATTATCACTTTAAGTAGTAAAAAAAAGAATGTATCATTTGGATCAGGTATGGCTACAGTCACTTTTAGAGGAAAAAGCCATTCCCCAGCGCTGCAAATGCAGCTAGTGACTGTTTCTCAAATAATTTGGGTACAATTTACTCCACGTGTGCTACTACAGAGAATTTAGAATCACAACTTAATGCATTAAGAAAAAAAAAAAAATATATATATATATATATATATATATTACATATAAGAAAATATATTATGGAACTGAACTGATAGGACACCTAGAAAGGAGGATGAATTAAAGGTGGATATAACTATTTTTTTCTGAAGAATTTGTTCCTGGTATTGAGGCTGACTGTTGCAACATCTGCAAAATGAATATTCACTTTTGATGGTAAGAACATCCAGACTGAGTTATTCATATCAGCCTGTAATAATGTTTGTGTTCAAACTGATTATATAGTTAAAAATAAAATATTTCATGATAACACTACTCAGTACTGTCTCACAGATTTACGTTGTTTGAGTATGTAGTACCGTCCTCATGGCATTGTGGAAATGGACTATGTAGTGCCCAGAATGGACTGTAATGCCAAAATAACTAAGAACTGTAGCAAGCAACAGTAGTCACTGTGGTTCTGTGAAAGATTTTAGGGTGAAAGGGCTGAAGAGGAGAGCAGTGGGCAGAGAATGTCAAATTTCTGGTGTATTTAAGATAAGAGGTAATGAGGTCAAATCACAAACAACACCTTGTGGTCTTTTGGTAATAGGTGGCTCTATGATAAAAAAACTATTAGACAGGTACATTAGATAGAATGTTACCAAAGAGGAGGCCTGTTTGTCCTCTAATAATTCAGTCTGGGGTCAATGAACTTAATAGAATGCTTCTGTAAGATATAATACAGAGCAGTTCATCTGTCTGCAAAAAAAAAAAAAGGTTAAGTGGATTTATGTTTTAGTGAAATTTTGCCCTGCCAGGATCTTAGTGATTATCAGTTTTTGAATATTATGAGACAGTTTTGTAATGGCAATCATCATGATTTCATCAGGAATTGTGAGAACTTTGATAACAAGCAGGGCTGTTTTGACAAAGACAGGTTCAATCCCAGCTATGATGGACATAAAATCCTTAGTAAAAAAAAATACAATAAGGCAAAGCAGTTTTTTTTTCAGATTTTAATCTAGAACTTCAAAAAAAGCAGGAATGCCTCAAAGTTTAAGAGTGTCATTACCATGTACTATATAAACACTCATAATTTAAACAAGTGGAATGCACTTATAGCATTAACCTATAAGCATACAGTACCAATAATTATCAGAGGCTTGGGAATGTGATGACTTTTCATTAGATGGTTACCAAGAGTTTGAATGTTTGACATCTCAGCTTACAGGGGAGAAATTATCATATTTATACATAAATCTATACCATTGAGGCTAATGTCTGTAGATACTGACATGGAAATTATGGCAGTAGAACTGGTTGGAATTTTTGTTAGTCAGAATATATGAGTTAGGGCATGTTACAGGAGCCCAAAAATAAATGTTTTATGTAGGCATGAATCTACGGATAGCTTATATGAAAAATAAACATGGATAATCTTTTATTGGTTGGCAATTTTAACCTCCCTAAAATACACTAGTCCAGTGGGATATGTAAATCAATTGCTGAACAAGAATTACATGATTTAAAGTTTTCCAAAAACTTTCTTCAGCTGGTTGCATTTCTAACATGAGACTCTGGGCTTGTCTGACTATGTGGAATTTCAGTTTTCCATGCATCATAGGATGCTGGATACAGACATTTTTAAAACATCATAAGATTGTGCAAAAACTTCTGGAAACAGTTTTTTAACTAGTCTTAAAGGAGTCTCTTGTGACATTGTTTTTAAAGGTTGGGATCTGTTTGAGAAGACATGTTTGCAAGTTGTAAGTAAGAGTAAAACAGTTGTTAAACTGAATACTAAATATAAATATCAACCTAAGTGGAACAGATCACTGAAAAGGCTACTTAAGGAAAAGTGAAGAAAGTTTTTGTTTGTAGAAGGTATAATATATCAGTAGCAAACAACAAGTATAATTCATCCGTAGCAAATAAAGAATATAATAAGGCTTGTAAGTCTTAATAAAAGTTAATCGCAAAGGGTAAAAGCTCAAAATGAACTGCACCTGTCTAAACTGTACATAAATACAGTTAATGGAAAATTATGGCATTAAGTCTTATTATTAATGATGGTAGTTTGATTTCTGATGGCCATGGATTGACAAAGAAATTTAAGGATTATTTTAAAACTCTTAACAAACTGTTGGTGTGAGACTAGGTAAGTGTTACGTCATCTGTCCATGTATAATGGAAGAAATGGTTTGATTGTCATTGCACAAAACCAAGTCTGACAGTGGCCTTCGCCCTGACTCTGTTCCTGGATGCTTCATTATTAAGTCAGTAAATGTTATTGTTCCAACATCAGCATCACTGCATAATGTATTATTGTGAAGACTCGTGGAAATGGTCTAATGTCTCTATTCACAACAGCAGAATAAAGGATTTGGTGACTAATTATAGGCCAATAATTCTTACTTCATTACTATGTAAAACTTTGGGAGATGTCTTCTAGCTGTTCCAGAAAAAGATAATACAATGTCTTCATTTATAGATTTATACCAACTTAGTTTTACTAACAAAATTGCAACATTAACAAACATGTTGATTTTTATGAGCCTACAAGTAAAGCTATGCACTCTGGTTACAGTGCTGCAGTGGTTTACATGGATCTATATAATACTTTTGACAGCAATCATGAGAAATCATAACTGACTCTGTGGTAAAGTTATATGTCAATGCATTTAAAATTGAATGGGTTGCATGTTAGTTAAAAACAGATTTCAAAAAGTGGGGGTTAAAGGTTGTTTCAGTGAGTGGTCTCCTGTTTCACTAGGAGGGCCATAATGTTTAGTCCTTTTAAGCAGTCCCCTTTAACATGGTATTTGTATTAATTCATTCATCTAGAAATTACGGGTTAACAAGACATGCAGAGAATATAAAACCGAAGCATGTATTTCCAGTACAGAGGATTTTAATCATTTTAACAATTATTTAACAAAGGTACAGAGGAACAGTGAGTGGCTTCTGCATACAGACATTTGTAGCTGAAGGTAACTTGTTCGTCCTCCACCAACACTGTCAGTTGTGTCTACCACCATCATTTGCTAATAGTCAGGAGCGGCCTTAGGTCAACTGGTGGCCTAGGCAAAGGGGCTCCACGGCACCCCCTACCACATTACCCAGTGCCCCCATCCTGGTCTACCTACACCAAATAAATACTGGAAAAGTGCCCCTGCTAGACTGGTGCCCTAGGCGGCTGCTTAGTTGGCCTATGCCTAAGGCAGGCTATGCTAACAGTCAATCTTATCAGTATTACATCATCAGTAACTAGCATGGTTTCTTGTCACTTGTTACTTATTCTTTGTAAATTGGTCATGTTGAGAGTGATTTTCTGTTGGTTATGAATCACATTTGGCTGGTCTACATAACCCTATTCGGAGAGGAGAAAAAAGCTCACTCTCACACTGATACTCCACAGTCCTGAAATATGCTAATTGCCTAAATGATTACAACAGGAACCAACATCTTTTCAAATGAAGACAAATACCCCACCACCAACATTACTGCTACATCCACTTGCAGGCCTACACAGTTGGAAGGCAGTAAAATCAGATAAGGAGGGAGTGCTGTATCTACACCAAAATCAGGATTTTGTGAAAAATATCAGGATTTCCTGATGACACAAAAATACACGTTTTTAAAAGTCATGAAGGCGTGACTTGGACAAAGCACTACGATTACGTACTGAACTGCTCCAGTGCAGTAGAGGGATAAAGCCCTAACTAGAGCCAGTTGGCCCAGGTTTAATTATAGGCTTTGGTGACTGACTCAGTGGCAGGGAGGGATGAGCATTTGCTGATGATGTTCCCTTAGGGGAGGCATGGTCCAATGAAGGGAATTGCCCTCAGATGAATCAATAAGCATGTGAGATGGTGAAGTAAGTGGATAGGGCAACTAAAAAGAAAGACCTCCCATCCAGGATGTAAGTGGGGATGGCCAATCTCCCAGGATGCACTTAGGATCCATGACCATTAGCAGCAACACCAGAGTAAGTCCTGAGGGGAAGGAGATAAGCTGGTACACCTGATAAGGACAAGGAGCACTGGATGCTGGGCCAGTAAAAATTATGTCTTGAGAGAAATGAAAAAAATTAAATGATTAAGTACTGAATCACAGTTACTATGTTGCCTCTGACTCACACAAGCAGTTATCTAAGATAGAAAATTCTGATAAAACAGTATATAAATTAGTAAGGCATTGCACATTGCTAGTCAGACTTGGTTCCTCTGCTCTGCAGGCATGTTTGTTTTTGAAGGTTCCCAGAGAATTCTTTCTCTTTCTTTTTAAATATGCATGCTACTTTACATCATAGCACAGCTCCCAATCTTTTCATTTTCATTCAGATAAATGCTTAAAAACCAACAGCTACACAGTTCTGTCAAGCAATGCTTTCGCTGGTTTTACTGAAAAAGGAGGACTTCAGACTAATGCTGCAACTCTTCCAGTTCCTGCCAGGACCATCACATTTTGAAAGTAGGATCACTCTGGTAAATGTGGATGTATGAGGATCCCACTGAAAGGGATTAAAGGATGAAACTACATATAAAGCCATACTTGCATTTTCCTGATGCCTGATGTTTGTTTTCTTTAGGCTGTTAAACAGATAAGTAGATCGCTGAAAGTAATTAAGTAATATCTTTTACATAATAAATTATTTGTTAAAAATGCATAACCGATGATGATTTCTAAATGCCTATGACCTTCGTTGATACTCAAAAAACAATAATTAAACAAAAAAAGTCAAAAATGCACACACACACACACACATGGATTATTAAGATCATTAGTTGTTGCTATCCCCTGATGCAGAGCTACAAATCTGCAGCATCCTGTTTATGATATCACCATGTTTAGATATGTACAGAAAC
Organism: Protopterus annectens; assembly: GCF_019279795.1. Classification (NCBI taxonomy): domain Eukaryota; kingdom Metazoa; phylum Chordata; order Ceratodontiformes; family Protopteridae; genus Protopterus; species Protopterus annectens. The sequence goes on along the minus strand of NC_056725.1, from coordinate 865,714,975 downwards.
TGTTAAGTCACAGGACCTATGGGATGCCCTTACGCACTGGTTGTAGAAGTCAGCTCTGTAGATTCCTTTGTAGTACATAGTTCACAGTTCATAGATTATTACTAAGCTAACTGCCCTTGTGAGCCATTTTAAGCCTAGCCAATTATCCCTTGTGAGACTCAAACCCTGCACCCTGTGGTTGTAAGGCAAACACTTTAACCATTAGGCCACGCTCCCACCCCGTATGACTCAGCAAGGGCAAAGTAAATTGTTAGAATCCTGAAAGTAAAAATGACAAATTTATATTAAGCACAACTGGGACATCTATACGTCCGACCATACCTACCAGTTGTCCCTCTTTTTTTATTCAAAATTTTGCCCTGTCCCCACCTAAAACTGGCATATTGTGTGTGTGTGTGTGTGTGTGTGTGTGTGTGTGTGTGTGTGTGTGTGTGTGTGTGTGTGTGTGTGTGTGTGTGTGTGTGTGTGTGTGTGTGTGTGTGTGTGTGTGTGTGTGTGTGTGTGTGGATTACACTTGATAAATCATGACAATTATTAATGTTAAAACCTTCAGTTTTATAAAATGCATGTTAAACAGTTTTTTTTTATTCTGTCAACTTTCTAAGGTACTAGTACCAATACTTGAAAAGTGTCACTGATTTGAGGTCTTTGTCCTTAATTCTTGAACTAAAAGGTTGAGATTGTTCTTGGGATTCAATAAACTCCGTGTAGGCCTACCACGAAGCCTACATGGTGTTTCCAAGTTTCTCAATGAGCAGCAGCACTAATTAAATATTCATGCCATACACCGCATTTAAATGTACACAAATGCTGTTTCAAGGCTAGCAGCAGTGTTGTGGGCCAGAAAACCATGTATAGTAACATGGACAGCAACAGACATGTAAACCTGTTTAGCTATGGGCAAACTATGTCAGTGTGTTTGCGCACAATGATTACCAGGGTTATTAATACAGCAATGTATGTATTTCCAACACATTACGTGACAATGTATAAAGTGCAGAGTATTGTGGACACCTGTTTCAGGCATACTGAACAAAAGGTTGTGTAAATGATCGTTAAGGGTACATAGACTGCATTACAAATAAAACATCGGGGAAGTGTGTGTATTGAACAGGGACACATAGATGGCTTGTAGGAATGGACAAAGATACAGTAGGACTGCACAGTGAATGTATATGTAAAATGTACCATTACCCAGGATGATGCCACAATATAAACAAGAAATGATCAACATCAACAACTGGCTTAGCTTCTGGCATCAGTACAGGGGAATTCAGTATCTCTCAGCTGGGAATGATATGGCTGACAGGCCATGTTACTTTGCCAGAGATGGTCTGCACCTGTGTCCTCTAGGCTGACAGATACTGGCAAAGTTGCTTGCCTCCCCCATAGTGCCTTTTTTTAGGGAATGTCAAAGCAACAAAAACTCCAATGTAAAAAAAAATCCACTGGAGGCAAACTCAAGGTACTGCTGCATAGTGCTAGCAGTCTAAACAAGAAAATGAACTAGAGGAAATTGCCAACCTGCTAGCTGACAGATTTGGCAAAAACTTCACCCCCCCTGGACCCACATGCCATACCCCAATTCATAGCTGACAAAAGTTCTCTGACAAATATCTCTAGAGAGCAGGTCATATCTGCACTCTCCAAGGCTAAAAACATGGCCACAATGGTACCAGGTAACATCCCAGGTTGCTTACAAAGCAATCTATTGACAACACCCCCTAAGCTTCAACCCATTGTTGCAAGACCTGGGAACACAGGTAAATTGCAATCCTAACTTCGACCAACAAGTTTCCACAATGGTAAGGAAAGCCTTCAATGTCATGCACCTCATAACTAAGGGCATCGCATCCAGGTCTGAGGATATTATACACCACTGTACTTGACCCTCAGCAGAACATTAATAGAGTACAATGCTCCCATTTGCATGTACCTCATCAGACACCTGAAGCAGCTGGAGAGACCACAGTGATTTCTTGATAGGAAGATGCAGGATCTCCAATCCATGTCATGACTTATGTAGATAGACTGAAAGCCCTGTCATGGTACTCTGTATCATATTAGCTTCTGAGAGGTGACTTTTGCCTGGCATACAGGGCAGGCTCTGAGCCTGTACTAATTGAAATGCTGCACATCTGCAAATCTAATGGCACAAGAGTTACTCTCTAGGGATCTGTGATATTAACAGAACATGCCTGAGACACAGATATATCTCCCAGAGATTACCACTCTTGGAATAAACTTCCAAATCATGTGAAGCAGAGCTCCTCATTGACCCTGATCAACAGCACTACAGACAAATGGATGGGAGACTGCAAATTCACCCCAGGGATGGCACCCATGTCCCTCATGAACAGGGGTAGTTGGTGTTGACCATAGGCTCACTCTGCAAATTATGCCCATCTAATAAGGACAATTGGTGCTACATCTGATGAACATGACTAGGCTTGTAAGGGCTGCAGGATCACTAGCCTAGTAACTTCCTATGAAAGTATGAACATATGTCAACAGTTCTAAGGGGACATATTACAACAGTTATAGAAGGAGCATGTAATGTAATGGCAGCAATGGCTATCAATACATTAGCTCACATCACAGATTGTAATATCCTCTTGTTGCCATACTGTACATTGACACCTCAATATAGCATATGCCAATGACAGCAACATTGACATGTCAAGTGATCATATGGTCACAGAACGTTATTAGTCTAATGGCCAACATTACATCATGAAATCCTAGCCATCATTATAAAATGAAAGTAAAAATGCCTATATGTATATTAATGAAGATAGTAGGACTACTGTGCGTATGTATATATTTGTTGGACTGCATTACATTCTGCCACAGCCCATGCATGCACCACACCATGACAGAATTAACAATCATGCATGCAGTGGTATGGGGATGTCTTGCATAGGCTCATGGAAGGACTCTGGTTCATGATGTGTGTATGCATATTTGACATGAGGACATGTTTTACTCCTCTGCAGGAAGGATGTCATGTGGCCAGGGGACAAAGAAGGATGTGTGGGGCTACCTGAATGGTACCCCAAATGATAGTGAAATGAGCTATTCCAAAGATCACAAAATGACCATACTGTACCAGCAACCAAACACACAGCAGTACACTGGGCCTGATATGAACATTAAACCTGTGTAGGCATAGAATTTGAATGCCATGCAATGTTACAGCAGCAACAACACATATGTCTGACTGTAGCACTGCCACAGTGCAGTACACAGAGTATGAGAGCACCATTGTATGCTAAGGAGTACATGTTGCAAGGACTGTAGGGCATGGATGTGGAGTTACATCCCTGTGTAAAATTGTTTCATAAGTAATAGTTGTATGTATAGACATGCAAGTAACTTGCTGTCTGATTAGAACACTTACATGTGTAGTTAAAGTATTTTGCAAACACAGTAGTTAATGTTACTGCCACAGACCAAGTTTGTCTTGAATACTGTCAGAGTGCATGTTACACAGGATGACATAATTATTGCATGCTAGAAGATGTTTCGAGGAGTGTTTGAAATAGCTGTTGACTCACATATCATTCTAAAACTACCTATTTATAGAGCAGAGTACTTAAAACACACACCACAGTGCAATTATAGCTTTTACAGTGTCAGAGAATACTTTATAGTTGATGACATCAGCAGATTCAGGTGAGAGGAAGATGGTAATAGCAGTATTTGACATGCTGGTATAAAATGCTCTCTCTAATATCAAGCAAGTGCACAAACTCACACACTCATACACACCAGTTGACTCCAGTGAGAACAGAACCCCTGCTTATCCAAGTACACCAACCAGAGACCTCTGTATTTAATGCAAGCACCACAGCACAAGTCTGACTTGGATAGTATAAGACAACACTTTATAAGTGATTTTATCAGCAATATCTGGTGAAAGGAAGATGGTAATAGCAGTATCCCACATGCTGATGTAAAATGCTCTCTTTAACGTCAAGCAAGTGCACATACACACGCACATACACACCAGTTGACAACAGTGAGATTAGAATCCCTACCTAAGAATACAGATTATAGAACACAATACTTAATGCAAGTGCATGGCACACGTCTGACTTTTACAAGGCTGCAAGACAATTTACAGTAGATGATATCATCACTGGATGTTGGACAGAAGATGTTCAGAGGCCTCTCTGAAATGGATAGCTAGCCATGCACAACTGTCAAGATATTAAAGATTTGCAAGTTACCACATTCATAAGTGTGCAAACTGTAGCATTTTCTGTTTTGTTTTCAATGTGCAGGTATACCTAATAAAGACAGGTTTGCAAACTATTTCCAAACAGATGTCCACATTACTACAAATACTGGAAAATCTAAATGTGTATTGTCATTATAAAGATGTGCATGGTATATAAGAAAGCATTTATTATTTATTTCTAAAGTGTAGTTGATATATTTGTGAACAAGTACTGACACATCAAGTTTGAAATGCATGAGTGGAAGTAACACATGGCTGCAATGTAAATATCGGTTCTTTCCTTAAAAAGTGCCTTGTCTTTATTTATTTTTACATGTACTTGCATGGGATGATGACTAAATGGACAGTAAGCATAAGTAATGCATGCTATCATGCACTTTAGCACTTTCCATAGTGCAACGCCAAGCAGCAGGTTTGCGCGATCGATAGCAAAGTGTTTGCGAATGCAAGATGCACATTTCTAAAGCTTTCCCTGTTTGCATGTAGTTAAGATGTGAGCAAAAGGCAGATGAATTGCTAAAATTATAACAGTTATGAGTACTGAGTGTATGAAACACACCTGCTGCTTATCAGTCTCTGTGGTGGAAGGTATAAATGAATTCACACATTTCTTTTGGAGACCAGATGATATATGGTTTGAATCCAAGTTTATGTAATAGTTTTAAAGAAGTATTTAAATTGCAATGAAATAATGCTTTACTCTACATTCACTGTATGTTACCTTAGCGCTGCATGTTTAAGTGGCATTGCACTTTGGGTAACTGCACCACTGAGGAACCATTTACCATCGCTTGACATCGGTGCATGATGCCAAGCTCCACACAAACATGAAGGCCAAAAAGTGAAGGACTCCATTGCTTTTTTCTACTTATGTGTTGTGTGTAATTCAATTTTTTGACCAGATTAAAGGTGCTAAAATAGGGTAGATAAGAAAGTGGTGAAATGGGGGGCAAGCCGGGGGAAGAACAAAGGGAAAGCAATATTGGACTATGCAGGAGCGAGGTAAAAAAGGACTACAGCTATCCACTTCTTCAACAGTGTAAAATAAATATGTACAAATATTAGCTGAATTTGGACTGTCACTTCAACAAAGAGGGGTGACAACAATGCAATCATGTTGTATAGCCAATTAGACAGAATCAAGTGTGTCAAGAAAGACATGTGTGATGTGGACAGCTACCTACGGCACAATTTTTTTTGGTGGGACAGATGCCCATTTGTTTCTTTTTACTTCAGTAAGAGAAGAATGTTGGTTAAGGGATGTAGGTATTTCTGGGTCAGGTAAGTAGGGTAGGTGAGGAAGCAGATGCAAACAAACAGGACAAATAAGACAAGACACAGGGACGGTGAGGGATACGACAGGTTGGGGGCACCATGACTGGGGTTAGGGTGGGGACAACAGATGCCAATGCCCATCAAACACAGGAAAGTGAGAATATAGTCCTCACCTGCAGGACTGTCATCACTGTCGCCTTACTCCACTGGCTGTTGGTGTGCTTGGCATCTTCTTCTACAGGCCACAAGGGAGAACAGCCTCTCCATGTAGTGTAGGCATGCACCAATGGTGCTGTGCATGACCCTACGCACCAACCCTGGCATCTAATGGCGGGTGATAAAATCCTCACCTCTGTCAGTACTCCCTGAGGGTACCACAGCACCAGCTGCTGGGGTAGTGCGACCTGAGGGTACAGGTAATACAGGGGCAGCAGATTCAGTACTGCCAGGTTGAGTCAAAGATGTGCTGGGTGTTGGTGCCAGAGCCAGTGGAGCGGGGGCAGGCGCTGAGCCAGTGGGGTTGGCCTGCCTCCCTGTGTTGTAAAGCATTTTGTGATTTGTTAGAGATGGATGACATGGAAATGTTTTGACAACAAATAGAAAGAAAAAAAGAGAGAGATGCGGGTTGGGGTAAGAGAAAAAAAGAGATAAAATCAGTACCATCATATGTGACATACAATGCATTATCACAATAATAAATTATTTTATCTGAAGTTTTACATTTAAATATACTTATTAACAACTACAAACTATAAGTAAGGATTGCGCAAAGTAATCCTTACAATGTGCATATATTGCACATATACTTGGTCCAATTATACAGATTAAGTTAACAGCAGGGCATTTATGACACTTGCGTATAAATTAATTTAAAGGAATTTTCTATTTTATATTTGTGGTATTTGAACCCACAATGTCCGATTGCAGTCTTAGACTTGACTCCACAGACTGAAGAATGCATACTTGCTTTTACAGTTAGGATATGCATGCTTACTTTACTACAACTGTACAGAAAATAAATAAATTTAAAAGCTAAATTAATACTTCAGTTGTGCTGCATACATGCCCCTTGCTTCCCTCAGCCTCTCTAGACTCTCTCTAGACTCTCAAGCATGGGCCTCTGTATTCACCATAATCTCTGCACTGGTTGTAGAATAAAGAGAAGAGAACAACAGAAGAGCATTATGCATACCAATGCTGCTTATATGCAGATTTCTATTTACTATCAGTATACCTACACAACTGTGGGATGTTACAAGTCCTGAACTCACCCAGTCACTGGTAGAGCGTATCCTTCTTGTGCCTTTTCAAGTCATTAAAGTGATGCCTACACTGTTCTCCAGTGTGTGGAATGCCAGTCACACTAGAGACAGCCCTGGCCAGACTATTCCAAGCCTCAGACTTGTACTGGGAGCCGGTATAGTTGCCCTGCAATAGCTGTTGGCTGTGGCGCTTTACAAGGAGACCAGTGAAGATTCTTCACTCCTCAACACCCCACCTCTGTCCCCTAAATTGGGCACCTTCCCCTTCCACCATCAGACATGTTCAATCAGGGAGAACAGAAACGGATAAAAAAGATTTCCTGGCAATGCCTGTTATTGCATTTACTGGTAGCGCACAAACCCAAAAAGCAATGCCATAAGCATGTGCATGATGTTAAGTGGAGAGAAACAATTCCAGATAGAAAGGAAAGCAGTTTTGGAAACTGGAAGGTTAATGTGACACTTGGCATTAGATTGAGGGTTGTTTGTTGCTGGAACTGTTAGGTGATTTCACTTTGCAGACATGCACCGTTGGCATAAAATTCATGACCTAACCATTTTTGGTTTGGCTTTACACACTGATAAAAATTGATTTTTACAGTGTGGTATTCAAACCTATGCATAACAGACAAAACATTTTCTTCTACAGCAGTGATTTTCTATCCTTGCCACAGGAGGACTGCTTCTCTGACATACTCATGAATTATATATAAATACGCATGACAGACTTAGGGGTTAATCATGTATATGTCTGTGTGAGATGACAAGGTCCTGGTTTGTACATTAATGCATCTATGAGTCTTACTGAAGTCTGAATGCCACCAAAGGCTAAACAGCACAATTATAATGACAGAAACACAGTAGTCATTATACCTTCGGTCATACATATAATTCACATGAGCTCCACTGCTATACATACTTATTGTTATATATAATTATTTTTAAGTTTTGTTATGTAATATTTAATATAAAGTAAAATGGAACAACTAGAATTTCCTGCATTACAACCAAGGACCATCTGCACTACAGCTCTACCCTTATACCTGCTGCCACAGGGATAGTGAAATAACAGTTGTATATTTTCCTATTCATTATTACCTTCTGTGTATGTTAAATGCCAAGTACCTCCGCTTAGCGTGTTTGGGTGGTGCCAAACAGATTTGATAGATTGTATGTTTTGAAACTGTCTACTGTCTGCTTCCTGTCTGCAGGTGTTCTACACCTGCAGTGTTGGGGAAGGTTACTAACCAACTCATTTGTGTGATGGAAAATACAAAAATTTAACAATGTATCCTTTCTGAATTTAATGAATGCCTGCATCTAGTCTGCAGATGTTCTGTCTGCTTCTTGTGTGGGTCACTAGTCCAGGCTTGGGCAATGGTAAGCGTCATGTAAATGGGACAGGCAAAGCTAAACTTGTTTTAGTCTTGTAAGCAGTGTTTCTTAAGTTTTATCTTTAAAAGACAAAAGTGGGACTTGAACCAAAATGTACAGGTAGTATATGCTGTGTGAATCAACATGTTTATCAGATGTGCTACACACACAAATGATTCATAGGAGTAGTTGATGTATTGGCTATCAAAGAAGTACATTACTGTTTGTCCATTTCCTGTGTTTGCACTAAGCTGCACACCGCACTAGTACTGGCATAAAAAAAAGAAATCTATAAAATAAACAACAGTACAAAATATATGTTAGTACATGTGAAATATTTTTACACAAGTCTGGATTTGAACTCTTATACCAATGAATCTTTAACACACAGTAAGGGTGTCCTTTCCCTCTTTGCCACAGAAACAGCTTTGCAGCAGAGAATGAAAATCAATGTGCATATAAGCAAGTTCAGTATCATCAGTATTAACAAAACATATAGGTTCATAGGTAGGTACTAGGCTACTGGCCCTAGGGCCTATATAAGCCTAGCCAAAAAGGTACCCTGGCTTTTGCCACCCAAGAAAATTATTTTCCTGTGCCCCTGTTGAGCAGAGCCACAGAACTGATCCCCAGGGTGAATTTCCTATCTCTCATCCAATCAAGAGTTTTCTTGAAGAGTGTTAATGAGGAGCTTTATTTGATATAGTCAGATAGTTTGTTCCACGTATGGGAAGTCTCTGAGACAAGAATCTATCCCTCCAGCATGTTCTGTTTATTGCGGTGACAAGGTTTAGGTCCCTAGAGCATGTAGCTCAGAGGGATTTGGATTTCTTTAAGTGGAGCATGTGCAACAGCTCTGGGTTTGACATAGCTTTGTATGTTAGGCAGAGATCGCCTCTGAGTAGGTGATATGCGACGGAGCAAAGCTGGAGTTTTTTGAGACAGTCTGCATAGGGCATCTGTTTGAGGCCAGTAATTCTCTTTGTGAGGTATTTCTGCGGTCTTTCTAGTTGTTGTAGAAGTCTTGTGAGGTACATACCAAAAGGGGTGTTGTACTCTATAATGAGTCTAATGAGTGACGAGTAGAGGGAAACAATGACCTCTTTTTTCCTAGATGAGAAACATTTTGTGACGAGGTGTGCCATGTAGAAGGATTTCCTGACTACTGTGAGGATGTGATTATCAAAGGAGAGACTACTGTCTACCTGTGTCCCAAGGTCTCATCACACTTTTGGTGTTAACTAGACTACCGCCTATGTGGTAGCTCATGGGTACAGAGCTTTTACCAAAAGGGATGACAATGCACTTTTTGGCACTGAGCTCGAGGCCATAGCTTTGACACCAGCCATCTGTCTCAGTGAGGCCCTTTTGTAGGATGCCCACATAATTAGGAGTTTCAATTATGGCTCCTAGTTTGCAGTCATCCACAAACTTTGTTAGCCAAGGACCTTCTGTGTTAGCCTGTACTTTTGAGAAGAAGATACCAAACAGGAGAGGACCCAGGACTGAACCCTGTGGTACTCCACTTGTCATTAGTCTGAAGTCAGATTTGGAGTCTGCTACTTTCACAGTGTGGGTTTTGTCTGAGCCAGTTGGCAACCCGTCTTGTGACATAGGGATTCATACCTAGTTTAATGAGTTTATCTATAATTCCATATGGCACTTGTAATTTTCTGAGTTGTTTGTACATGTATTAATTTCAGATGTAATACGAGTGATCACACAACCATTTATGACTACTGTCTGCAGAAATACAGCTCTCTCTTATCTCTGTATAGTGTTCATTCTTCTCTTATCTGATAGTAATCTGAGACATGCGGGCTGTAAGGCATTTTGTAACATTTTCCTTAAAATGTTGAGAATATTAAATGGCAATAATATACAGTTTTCAACAAATGCAGGGGAGGTTGCTTGTTACTGAACAGAAACTGTGAAATATGTACTGCTTACTTACATTCAAAATCTTGATACAATTACTTCTACACTTTGTAAGTCTAACATGGCTGACACACCTACTGGAGGCAATGGAGTCTGAATTGCTGTTGTGTTTTCTTTCTCCCTAGTGGTAATCATTCACAGTTGCAATTCATTAGCAACAAACATTGAGGGAGTGCCTGCTCTATGTTTACATTTGTTTCACGGAACCAAGATTTTGGGATTCAGAATGTCTAATGAGTTCATACCTCACTTACATGTTCACCATGCTCACAGGCCTGAATCTACATTATAAAAAGGAAACTGTGTAGCTAAGGAACCTAAAATTGAAGAGACTTACTTATGTAGACAACAAAGAAGAAGATTGATATAAGTTTGGATTTATCTGCACAGAAGACTACAGATCCTGCTAAGGTATGACTGCATTTTTCAGTTATATACTGGATATGTTCACGTCGCTAGGAAAAATATTTATATTTATAGCTATGTATATATATATATATATATATATATATATATATATATATATATATATACATATGGCATCCGTACAGATGCTCGACTGCATCTTTCACCAAATCCCAATTTGGTGAGCATACTTGCGCGAAAGTGCTGTTCACTGAAGCAGCACTTATGCTTGTTGTTCCAGTCGTACTATGGTACGGTATGGGAAAATTCCCTTTTTCCCACTGTAGTGCAAACTTGGAATGAGAATATTAAAGTAGAGGGGTGGGGGGGCTTGCCCCCCCCACATCAGGGGTGCAGGGGGGCTTGCCCCTGTATTCAAGTAGATTTTTTTTTAAATACTTTAACGAAAGTGCTTTTTTGCTGAAAGCACTTTCATTAAAGTGTGTTTGGTGGTAATGGATTTGGGCTTTTGATCTATATATCTCTTATAAGGAAACACTAAATAACTAAAGCACTACACCCTCCTTGACTTCTCATAAGTATTAGGCTCCCGATTGGTCCTTACTGATCAAGTGAAAAATCATTTCCCTTCCCTAATCTGATCAGTAAAAAAAACAGTTCCCTCTACTAATATGGTATGTCCGAGGGTCAGTTTCAAGGTTACTCTCCAGTCCAGCTGGTGAATCTGGGAATTTTGAGGCAATGTTACAATTGCCTTATGTACACAGACAACCCTCTCCTCCTTCCAACAAACTCTAATACATGTGAGAGATGCAGTTACACAGCCAAATTGGAAGCAGAGCTCTCTCAACCCAAGAATGGCACAGTCAGTTAGGAGGAAAAGGTAACCACTAACACCACAAATCCAGTCTCACACAGACCTATTGCATCTGCGTACCAAACACATAAACACACAAAAACATACTCAGAGGCTCTAAATAAAAATCTGCCTAAACAGCAAAGACCTCCTAAGCAGATATCCAAGCAACAGCCACCCCTCAACAATACCCACAAATCACATATCTCACAAAATCAGTGTGCCTCACAATCACAGCCCTTAAGGCCAAACAACACACCAAATACACTTGTTATAGGGGACTCTATTGTCCGGCACACTGACGTCCCGCTCACCAGACTGAACAAGGAGAAGGTCACTGTAAGCTGCCTGTCGGGTGCCAGGATCCGCCACATAACGCAAGCACTCAGGTCACTCCAAAGCAAGTACAAGTATGACTCCGTCATTGCCCATGCTGGTGTGAATGACCTGAGACATACCTCCCTGGACTACATGAAAAGAGACATAGAGGAGCTCTCTGACCATGTAGCCCAGGCTGGTATGACCCTGACCTTGAGTAGCATCTTGCCCTCACCAAGAATGATGCCACAGTATAAAGACAAAATGATCAGTTTCAACAACTGGCTAAAGTATTGGTGTCATTCAAAGGGGATCCAGTGTCTGTCAGCCTGGGATGACATGCTCGACAAGCCACGTTGCTTCTCTAGGGACGGCTTGCACCTGTCACCCTTAGGCTTTCATATACTGGCCAAGGCTCTTGCCACCCCCATAGTGCCTTTTTTAGGCAAGGCTCAAAGGACAAACCCACCTCCATAGACAACCCAAGGATAAAAAAACTAAAGGTAATGCTACTCAATGCCAGAATTCTAAACCTCAAGATGCACGCACTCGAGGCTCTCCTCAGTATGAAGAAAATCGATGTCCATGCAGTAACAGAAACCTGGTTCAAGGCTCCCGAGAGCACCCCAGCACTACCATGTTATAACTCATACCATGTGTTTTGGCCCCAAAACTCGGACCAAAACACAAAAGGAGGTATCTATATTCATCAAAGATACCTACACCTCCAGGTTAGTGGCACTGCACGAAGCATCGGAAACCATCCATGTGCAACTAAGAGCGGGCAAAACTGCCTTTCAGTTTATAGCCTGCTACAGAACACCCTCCCTATTACAGGAACCCCACTTGGTATTCCTGAGAACACTGGAGAATATGAAGGCCTCTCCAAACACTATGCTAGTGGGTGACTTCAACTACCCAAACATTGACTGGGAAAACTACTCAAGCCCAAACACCCTCGCCCAACAGCTCCTTGAATTTATAAATTCTAATGCAATGGAACAAGTGGTCACCACTCCCACAAGAGGGAACAACATATTGGACCTGGTCATCACCAACATGGGGACTCTATGTTCCACACCAGAGGTAAACCCCTCATTGGTAAGATCAGACCACAAACAAATTTCCCTGGACATCCATATCCCATCCCCACCCCCAGCCAAGAAAATCACTGTAAAGAATTTCTCAAAAGCCAACTTTGCACTTCTCAAGACTGAGGTGGAATCCTTCAAAGCCCCTGGGCCAGAGGATAATACAGCCCAATCCGCAGAATCCTTTACAAATGCATTCTATGAGCACCTGCAGGAATGCATGGATCGTACTATCCCAAATAAAACCAAGACTCACTCCTCCAAAAACAGGAGACTGGTCTGGTGGACCCCGGCCATAAATAAGCTATACAACAGAAGGAGGAAGCCACTACATGACAGAGCAAAATCCCAAAAAGAGAAGGCATCTCTGATCAGTATTAGCAAGAAACTTCAATCCCTCATAAAATCAACAAAGGCCAGTTTCAAAAGAAAAATTGCCCTAGACACTAAAGATAATCACAAGGCCTTCTTTAGTTATGTCAGGAACATGGGCAGGAACTCCCAGATATGCTCTGAATTGTTGCATAATGGTACAAAATATATCGAGCCTACAGACATAGCCAACATTCTGGCAGACAGATTCAGCGCAAACTTCTCCTCCCCTTCCCCCCCAAAGGAGCAAATGCCTATCCCAACTGAATGTAACCTCCCTGACATCACAGATGCACAGCTGAAAGCTGCCCTCTCCAAAGCAAAAAAACAGCATCTATGGGACCAGACGGTGTCCCAGGCTGTGTCTTACATGAGCTCCAAGAAGAACTGAACCCTCACATTAAGTCACTGTTTAAACTTAGCCTTACTACAGGATATGTACCCAAAGAATGGCGTACAGCTACAGTGGTCCCACTCCACAAAGGTGGTGCCACAACGGACCCCGGAAACTATTGCCCCATAAGCCTGACTAGTCTGGTCTGTAAAGCTATGGAGCATATTATCATGGAACTCATAAACAAAGACATTGGGAGCCTAGACACTGGACCCTACCCAATTCGGCTTTGTTAAGGGCAGATCTTGTCTCTTAAACCTAGTTGATTTCTTTGAGGCAGTTACCAAAGCCATAGATGAGGGCAAGGTAGTCCACACAGCCTACCTGGACCTCGCAAAAGCCTTTTACACAACACCCCACTTGGGCATCATAAATAAGCTTACCATCTTAAATAACAACCCCTATATCACAAGATGGGTTGCAAACTGGCTCAGAGATAGAACCCACATGGTCAGAATCGCAGCTGCCATGTCCGAATCCAAACCAGTTACAAGTGGCGTCCCACAGGGCTCAGTTCTGGGACCTCTCTAGTTCGGTATATACTTCTCTGAGGTTAGGCTGACATGGGGGGATTATGGCTGACAAAGTTCGCATATGACTGCAAACTGGGTGCCATAATCGAATCTCCAGCTGACACAAGCATCCTCCAAAAGGGTCTCACAGAGACGGATGCTTGGTGCCAGAGCCACGGCCTCAAGCTAAATGCTAAAAAGTGCATAGTCATCCCGTTTGGGAAAAACAAGGTGCCCACAAATTACCACATAGGTGGTAATCCATTAAGTACGGAAGAAGTAATTAGAGATTTGGGGACCAACGTAGATAGTAATCTTTCCTTTGATAATCATGTTGCAAAAGTGGTTAGAAAGACCTCCTATATAGCCTGCCTTATCACGAAAGGGTTCACATCTAGATCAAGAGAGGTCATTGTGCCCCTCTACTCGTCACTCATCAGGCCCATAACTGAATACAATGCCCCTTTTGGGATGTACCTTACCCGACACCTGCAGCAACTGGAGAGACCCCAAAAGTACCTCATGAAGAGGATCATGGGCTACAAACAGATGTCCTATGCAGCTTGACTAAAGAAACTCCAGCTCTACTCAGTTGCTTACCGCCTACTCAGAGGTGATCTATGCCTGATGTACAAAGCCATGTCAAACCCAGAATTAATGGACATGCTCCACTTCAAAAAATCCAAGTCCCTTAGAGCTACATGCTCCAGGGACCTAAACCTCAGCACAAAAATAAATAGGACATGCTGGAGGGACAGATTCATTTCCAAGAGGCTCCCCTCACTCTGGAATAGAATCCCAATTCATGTTAGACATAGCCCCTCGCTGACCCTCTTCAAGCAAAATCTGGACGCGTGGATGGGAAATCACAAATTCACCCCTGGGATCTCTTCTGTGTCCCTGCTAGACAGAGGCAAAGTAAACTAATCTTAAAAGGGTACCTTCTGTGACCTACTCTACAGAGGCACAGTAGGCTAATCTAATAGGGAAGCAGAAGTCAAATACACCCTGGCTAGGCTTACAAATGCCCTAGGGCAGATAGCCTAGTATCTACCTATGAACCTATACATATATATATATATATATATATATATATATATATATATATATATATATATAGATAAAGATAGATATATATGTATGTGTTAGCAAATGCTACTTTTATCTGTATGCACGTCTTATAAGTTTACTGATGGGACAGGCATTTTTGTCAGGGCATTTAACTTTCTCAGATGCACAGTCTTATTTAACTTTTATCACGTGTTAATTTTGCAACTGTTTCTCTTTACATTCTTCTTTTACTTCAATAAAATTAAATGTCCTATACTGTCAATAACACAGGGGTGTTAGCCTTCAAAGCCGAGGTGGTACAGCGGTTGCGTTGTTGCCTCACAACAGGAGGTTCTCCCATTCGATTCTCAGCTAGTGTGTGGGGAGTTCCTTCTGTGTGGAGTCTGCATGTCCTCCCTGCGGTTGCGTGGCCTCCAAAAGACATGCGTGAATGGGTGTTCCTTCGCTGAAGGTTGGGCGTCAGGCTGGCAACTCGGCACCATAAAAATCTACTGCCAATCATTAGCGGACCAGAGTTCTGCTGTGGCGACCCCTTACTGGGAAAAGCCGAAAAGACAAACAACAGCAACAGGGGTGTTAGCCTTCTAGGATGGCCCATAGACACCTCTAGGGGAGTGTTAACCACAGGTAGAGGTGACTGGCAATTGCATAAATATAAATGTCATGTGGTAAATACATACACATGTGTTGGGGGCAGTTTATTTGATAGCAGTTGCAACAATTCACTGATGTTTTATTCCTTTGTTTGTTACAGAAATGTCATTTGCCTGTTGTTTTGGGGGTGGGGGAGCCAAGTTCCATCTCTGTGTTGCCACAACCAAAATGTTTTTACAGAAGTTTGCTTTGCTATTGTTACTCCTTGTTTTGTATAAAACATTTGTATGTATGTGACTGTGATATGTTACAACCACATAACCTTTTTTTTAATATCTGAATAACTTGAAAGTTTTTTTCTCCAGTGGGTAATATTGAAAAACTAATAATTTGCGTTATATCTAAGCAGGTCTTTTATTTATGTGAAATTTATGTGTTATATCTAAGCAGGACTTTTATTTATGTGATATGTCTGTGTATTATCCTTCCTTTGTGTTTTATGTCACCTAGGACTTTGGCACCCAAGAGTCCCAATTCCTGAAAACCCCCCTTCAGTGACCCCAAAATCGACATCATTGTCCAAAGCATATTGGCAACATGGTGCCTTTCTGTTTGAGAAAGGATGCGGGGATATGTCTGGAAGAATATAAATTAGGAACCAGATTGTGAACAATGTGAACGCTGTTGGGGGACATAGCTAGACATATGATCAGGTGCATTACAGGGCCACTAACATGATTTCACTGGCCTGCAGGAGAGCAGCTGCAGTGGCCCGTGGACAGCTGGCTACAAGAGGGGGCTGCTACAGAGCCACTTCTGACACCAAATGAAGAGTTCCTGTCCACTTTCAGGGATCCAGAGAGCTCAGTGAAACATGCACAATAACATGTGATTGATGTCAGTGCTGATGTTTCAGGGAGGACAAGTATGTCCCAGGAAGAACTTCCAGGGTATTCTTACCTATGTCAATTTTTAAATATTTTTGTATAGTAAAATATTGAAAGAAACAGTTAAGTTGGTTTTATAATTTTTTTTGGGGGGGGTTAGTTATAGATTGATACAGTTAACACATTCTGGTGCATTGCACATTGGCTTGGGGTGGACGTGTCATCTGAGTTTCAGTTAACTGTATTGTTAATGGACATACAAAGGCCCAAATCTTTTTCCCGTGTGTTACTGTTATTGTGATGATACAGAAAAACAGATACCTACTCGCTACTAAAGGTGAACCATGGAAAAATGAAGCAAAAATAAAAGTAAAGGTCTAGATTCACCACCAAGGTCTGTAAAATCTTCACTTTCTTTAATGAACAGGTTAAAATACGTAAAGTTAAAGGAGAATAAAGGTCAGCGTCCCATATCATATGATAAGCTCTTTCAAATTATCTTCTTCAGATCGTAGAAACATTAGGGACTTCAATTCCATATATAGTAACCATGTTTAAAGAGATAGTAATGGTTTTACTTCATTTCCTGTTATTAGACCAATAATATTCTTTAAAAGAAACACATCTCTTATTCGGTCAAATAGTGTGTCTCGATGGCGTACACACCTTTTTCTTAACCAATCTTGTTCCTTCTGGCATTTAGTATCGGTCTGAGTGGAACTATGAGGTTCGATCCATCTGTAGATTAATTCACTTAACTTCTTGTTGTTCTGTTGCATTTGCAATATCTCCTTTCTTTTGATTGACAGAAACAACCTCCAGTGCTTTGAATGCAAAGAAATGTGTTG
The DNA here is from genome assembly GCF_019279795.1 of Protopterus annectens. Taxonomy (NCBI): domain Eukaryota; kingdom Metazoa; phylum Chordata; order Ceratodontiformes; family Protopteridae; genus Protopterus; species Protopterus annectens. The sequence goes on along the minus strand of NC_056725.1, from coordinate 865,697,574 downwards.
CATTCTGTTAATCCGTTATGTTCATCCTCATTGCATATGTCTCGAATATGTCTTTGTATCTTCTGCTTAAGCATTTGGTCAGTTTTGCCGACATAAAAAGCAGAGCAGAGTGTGCAGGTAGCTAAACAGACAACATGAAACGTAGTGCATGTGGCTGCACAGTTAATTCTATGTGTGTATCCTGTGACTGGGTGAATGAAGTCATTGCTATAATCAATAAGATGACAAGCTGTACAGTTTCCACAAGCTATGGTCCCTTTTTGTTGGTTCACGATCTTTTAAAACCGTCCTTATTGCAAAGCAATCTTTTCAAATTTTTCTTGCTTTTGTAAGCAAAACATGGAAAGTCTCCCACTATTTTTTGAAGTTTCGTATCCTGAGTCAAAATTGGCCAGTGCCTTCTAATTATGTTGGTAATTTCTTTACTGTCAGTCGCATAAGTAAGTACAACTCAGGTCTTATTGACTCCTTTGTTGGTTGTATTTTCACCCATATTCTTTTTGTTTGCAGTGTATGCCTAATTGTCTCTGATGCAAATTTTGGCTATTGCATTTTACCCCAGTTAACTATGTAATTCTCACTTCCACCGTAGTATGCTCTTTTCAGTTGCTCGCTGAGCTTTTGTCATGGCTGAAATGGGTTAACAGACCAGCCAACCATTAAACAAACAGTAAGTAAGTAGGCAAGAAAACAAAGTGTCAGTGGGAGTATAATATTCACAAGTAGCTCATTGAGATAAGACCCGTTGAAACCAGCATCCTTGGACTCAAGTTACCCAATGCCTGTGGGTAGTATTTAATTATTTTTCTCATTGCATTGTTGCACTGCATTCTGATGAACTGCAAACTACTGTTCTAACATCTGAGACATTATCTAGTAGATACCGCCCTTTCATGTGGGACTTCTTGGATAATCATGGACAGGGGCAACACCATTTCCTTGTTCTGCCTGCTTCTGGGTTATTCATGTGCAAAATATTAGGGTAAAAATCTATCATGGGAATTTAAGGTTAGGCTTTTTAAGATCCTCATAGAGCAATAGTGTAGTCAGCACCTCTGAATCTAATCTAATAAAATGGATGCCTTTTATCTACTTGAATCAGACATAATAGCATTCTGTCTATCACAGAGTGACTAAAGTGACTGCAGATTGTATAGGTAACATAAATTAAGCAGAGCATATGTTGATCCTGGGTGAGAATTTCAACATCAAATTAATAATGTGCACAGAGAAAGGCACACCAGTCATGTACCTAAGCCATGGGCCTCATAACATTTGCTGTGTTATCGCACATGACAAAATAAGACTGCAAAGACTGAAGCACTTCATAACTCTGCAATCATATTTGTGCCACCTTCTACATGGTTGCCATACTTCAGTGCTGACCAGATATCTGCAGAATGTCCAGAGTTTTGCCTCATATTTTTGGTCTGCTCCTCTTAAAATGTGTGTTTTTCTGGCAAACTACAGAGGATTGAAATCACTAAATAATGACATACATTTGAGTTTAAGACTTCATACCCTTCAGAAAATACAAGCTAACATAACATACCATAACACCTGCTATTCTAACATTCTAAGTTTATAAGAGCAATATTTAAAATCTGTCCCTATTTTTGGGTCTTTGTATCCCCATTATTTAAGGCTTTGTCCAGATTTGGGGAGCTAGGAAGTTGAGAGGTATGATGGTTGCAGTGCTACCGAGCCCTACTTTAATCTGGCCACAAAAGTCCATTTCTGGCCTAACAACCTCCATCCTTCTTGAAACGGATTTCATTTTTTGTTTGTAGTACTGCATTCTTATTCAGAACTATAATTACTACTGGGACATTCAAAACATTTTTCTCCATAAGAAATTCATGATCATTCAGTCTAATATCATAAAGTTCCCCTTTCTCCATCTTCTCTCGAGGGTAATCTTTTTCATTTTCTATATCAGACTGTCATCTGTCATTTCTCAGCCAGCTGCATAATAGTGTTACAGGTCTGGAATTCTCACCCCTTCCCCAAACATCATGCAAGCAGTTGCATTCATTTGCCAATGGCTGAGCTGTGTTCCCATGATGACTGACCTTCCTGCAGGAGCAGAAACCTTTCCTATTTTACTCCATTTATGTATCATCATGATTCTGCAAAAAGTTTAGTCATACACATTTTCTCTATCTGCCTGTCCATTTTTTTATAATCTTTGTCTCTTACAGAGCTCTGATATTACTCAGTGATCAGTGTACAAGGGTGACAGAGGAGACTTCTGTTATTAATGCTTATAATTATTTTACAGTTAATGTTGAGATTCCAGTTGGGATTTGTATGGTAGAGCAGTGTTTGGGATTGGATTTATCCACCTAAGTTTAACTTCTGGAGGAGTATTTTCTTTGTGGATAAATGAACAGCTTTAAAATTACAAAACAAATGTCTTATGAACTGCAAGCTCTCATCCAGTTTGACTGGCTTACAAGTTAGGCAACACACTTTGTAGAATGTTGTGAGACTTGACTCAAACTATACATTTAGCCAAAAAACAAATGATCCTCTCCACTCCAGGCATCATAGTCAGACCCATATTCTTGATGTGCTATTTTAACATATCATATCATTTTCATATCTGATTCCCTAGAGTCAACAATCAGTTAAAAATCACCAGTATGAAAGTTCATTTGTTTGCTCCAAGCTAATAAAATAGAATGAGTTGAGTTTTATACCTGACATACAATAAGTTTCTGATGGAAGAATCACTGGTTGGAAAGTCAAATGGAGTTTATATTATATCAGTGAATGCTTAAAAAGCGAATGCTGTATAATCGACCCTAATGTGTCGAAACACCAAAATGCCGAACACATGGATCAGCGATTTTTTTCCTAGGGAAAAAAATTGCTGATCCATAAAATCACTGATCCATTAAAAAAAAAACAAAAAACAAAACAAAATAAACCCACAAAATAAAATGGGGGGCTGTGCCTCCCACACTCCTCCTACTTAAATATACCAACTCCAAGATCACACCACAATAGAGGAAATGGCAAAGTCCCAAAAACGGCCCAGTGATTTTTTTTTTCCCTGGGAAAAAAAATAAATAAATCGCTGTTCCGTGCTTTCGGGATTTTGCCATTTTGAGTAAACAAGGTTGATTAAACAGCGTTCACTATGTTAAGTGTTCGCTGATTTAATAGGAACCCAGTTAAATGATTTGTTTCATATTCACAAATTCTACTTCCTCAAGATTAATCTATGCTTCCCTTACAACTGCTATGAAAAAATACTTCCTCACATTAGACATAAAACATCTATTTTTTTTTACAAACTGTGTGCTCTTTTTTGTCCCATACCTCTATTTCTGAAACATTCTTTGCTCACAGACTCCTTTTAATAAGCTATTTTAACATTTTTTTTCTTCTAACACATTTTTTACATGCAAATAAAATAAGTTCTGATACATCTGTTCTTCCTTCCTGATATAGGACTTTTGCTGGACATAAAAGAACTTTAAAACTTCAGGCGTGCTTTGCAGTCCCAAGACAGCATATACGAGGGGATGCTGAAAAGTTCAAAGCCCGATCTAGAAGGGAATGACATGGAGCAAGTAATATTACATATTCACCCTGAAGTTAAACACACATGACACATCGTGTCTGAAGTTTTTGTAACCCTGACAAAAAAATCTGAAGTCTGGTCACTGAAATACTGCTCAGCTGCTGCAATCACCTTTGAATCACTCGAAAATTGCCACCCTTTCATACCCTGTTTAAGGTTTGGAAACAGGAAATAGTCAGATGGAGCAAGATCTGGTGAGTAGGGTGGGTGGTCTATGCATTCTAACCCCCAAAACATCCATTGTTTTGCTGGCCTTGTGAACAGGTGCATTGTCTTGCAAAAAGAGAAATCCTTTCTGCAGTTTCTCTCTCCTTTTTTCTTTCAATGCCTCCTTTAATTAGCACAGTAAGTTATGGTAGTGGTTCTGCATTAATTGTTTGGCCCCTTGGAAGACAGTCAGTCATTACAACTCCTTCCTGATCCGAAAGCATGGCCATGACCTTTCCTCCTGACTTTTGTGTTTTGAACTTCTTTGGTCTTGGTGAACCTAAGTGCCACCATTGCATGGACTGTTTTTTTGTATCAGAATCATTGTGGTATAACCATGTTTTATCAACAGTAACTAGTCATTCCAAAAAGTTGGCACCAGCTTGACAAAATTGCAACAAAATCAACTAGGAAGTGTCCACTCCACGTCTTTACTCATCGGCATTCAAATATTTGGGCACCCACTTGGCTGACAACTTCTGCATATCCAGCTGCTCATGGATTATAAACCCAACGCTTTCCCTGGATACCTGTAGTGTCTCAGCAATTTGTTTTAGCTGATATTCACCGATCTGCCATAATCAGGTCATGGACATGGTCAGCAGTTGAAGCTGTCTGAGGCCACCCAGACCATGCTGCATCTTCAGTCTCGAAATCTCCAAGCTGAAAATTTGCACACCACTTCTTCACAGTTCAGTAAGAACAGCACTTGTCACTCAATGTTTTCATCATACATTCATAGATTTCCTTTGGAGTTTTCTTCTGCAGGAATAGAAACTTCATGACGGCTCGGAGTTCCACACCTGAAAATTCCACACTTTTTGTTGACATAGTTCAATCAATGATCTGAAACAATATCAAAACAGAATGTTGGGATTCTGCAAACTGGCACTTTACAAGATAAAATAACCCTCTTTTTAGCTACAGAGGCAAAATAATGCTCAGACTTTCGACAGTTGGTCAGGCCTAGAACTACTCAGCACCACCCTCATATATGGCAGAACAGCATTTTTTTCAAAAGATAACTAACTGCACATACATATACTTGTTTTACCTAATATAGTATATGATTAAGGGCATAGCATAGGATTAGAATTCACTCTCTTGGTAATTTTTGTAAAGTCATGCTGAATTAGTTTTGGAGTCTACATCAGCCATAGGCTGTCATGCACTTTGCAGCATCTCACAGGGCAAATGGAACATCCTGAGAATTAAAGGCTGTCTCGCTTATCTCTAGATCTTTCATCTGTTGGAGTACAAGGCCTTTTTCTTAGCTGCTTAACTCACAAGCCCCATATGATCAACAAGAAATATTAAAAATTGAGCTTGGGGGTAATACTCAATGTTTCTCATTTAACTTTGCTAAGGTTTGTGAATAAACAATTTCACAAACTAATGTGGTCACGTGGTACTTACAAGCATGCTTTGTATGTTTCTTAGCTTATATTGTTTCAAGTAGCTGCACTTGGTACAAAAAAGTAAATACAATGGAACACACTATGCAATAACCTATACTGTTTGGGCAGTCAGTATTGCAAGCACTGTAATGCAATGAGTTAAAGAATTACATCACATATGTTTTTTTCTGTTTCCACTAAGTTTAATATTTGATTATTTTTCTGCATTAATGACAAGTTTATAGACTCACCTGCATATTATTAAATTGATTGTCAGAACCATGAAAACCACCTGTGCAGTACTTGGGATCATTTAGGTTTCTGAAAAATGTAACATACAAAAGCTTGCATCAGTAACGCTGGCAAAGACCACATAAACAATGTGCTTACTTATTTGTGTGGATGTGTTACTCTTGTACACTTTAAGGTACTGTTCATTTTGTATGACTACTATTGTATTTATATATATATATCTATATATATATATATATATATATCTATAACCACACTCAAATCACTTGGTGTGATTTACTATTCTTTGAATGCTGTTATTGCCACAAAGTTAATTTCTTAGTGTTTTATATATATATATATATATATATATATATATATATATATATATATATATATTAACCAGGAATGTTCCACTGTGAAGTCTCATTTTCAGTGGAGTCCTGGGAGATCACTCCAAATTATGCAACACTGTAAGTTAACAAGTGAAACATTAAGATCATCAGTAAAAAAAATTAGCAGCAAATCCATGTTCACTTTTTAAATAACAAAAGCATATTAGTACAAAAATTGGCATATATCTAGGATAACGAGAATAAAAACAACCCACATTCTCATATAACATAACATAAATGATGCTTATAACAGAACAAAACAAATAAGGAAAGTAGATAACTAAAATAGACCTTCTAAGACAAGGAAGACTTGAAATCACAGGTAGAGTGGTAAATGAAATTTAGATGCCCTGAAGTACAAACAAATTGATGCAATCTGAATGAACACTACTACATGAAGAAGAAAGTAAAGTCACCCTGTCCACCTTGCTTATGTGTGCTAATCCTGGTCCTGCCTCTAACTCTAAATCCACCCTGTCTGCCTTACTTATGTGTGCTAACCCTGGCCCTGCCTCTAACTCTAAAGCCACCCTGTCCACCATACTTATGTGAGCTACCTTTGACCCTATCTCTAACTCTAAATCCACCCTGTCCACCTTACTTATGTGTGTTAAGTACTAACCCTGACCCTGCCTCTGACTCTGACCCTACACATTGACTAAAAAAAGCCTCTTTTCCTAACAATAATACTATTCGGAAAAGTGGTGGTGCTGTTCTGAATGCTGGTGAAGAGCTTTCTCCAAGAAAGAAAATGCCACATTGTTTACAGGACTAATTTTATTTTATTTTTTCACTAACCTTATTTATCTACTATCATCTTTTTCCAAATTTCCACAATCATTTCTTTCTAGTTGTTTTAATACCATGGTAAATAATATTTAAGAGTAGTGTACAATATGTTTATCACACCTCTTTTTTCCACTTTATTGTAAATCACTTTTAATAGCAGTACTAGCTAATTATTCTTTAAATTGTTATACATTTTTAGTTATTAATACCTTTTTATTTAATTTATATTTGGCTATTAATTTATTTTTAAGTATTGATTTTAGTGTTATTGCATTAAGTGTTAACTACTTTTATAAGGACAGTATTTTGTCTGTCCCACACTGGCCAGCACTAAGTTCAGGTACTTTCCTGGTTTAACTTACTCATTAAATGTACATATAAGGTTGTATTCTTGTTTTAATTTTAGTTTACTTTTTTTACTATGCATATTGGTTAGTTTTAGTAAGATTTTTTTGTAGATATATATTTTCAGGGTTCTTGTACATGGACCTGAGGAAGTCTAGAAGGATGAAAGTGATCTTTGTTAACTTACGGAAATAGATTACGTTTTGGACAATGTCTTTTTATGGATACCAAAGTATAATTTTTTTTGACTGCCAAATGGTCTAATGTTTAAACATTTCTAACCATGTATTTTAATGTATTTAATAAATTCACAGACTTTGCTTAATAATAAAAAGTACCACATCACTATTAATTTTATTTAAAGTGCATAAGGTTTAAATTATTAGGACATTTAGTAAGTAGGGCAGTACCAGCTCGAATATCACACTTATAAGGATGGGGGAAGGGATTTAAATTTGTTAATATGTATACCAATACACTTTGTTTTACAACAAAATAAACCATTCCCATACCTGACAACAGGTATATTGTCAGAAAGTTTGGGATGAAACTATCATTCTGTTTATTTTTGGTTTTGTTTGGATTGCTTGTCTATGTGCTTAATAAAGTATTTGACTGGAAAAAGACTGTCTACCCTGCTTGGAGTACTTCTGAATACCTATTAGAGTTAATGTAGTGTTTTTCAGCTTTTCCCGGTTAGGGGTCGCCACAGCAGAACTCCGGTCTGCTAATGATTGGTAGTTGATTTTTACATGGTGAGTTACCAGCCCTGATGCACAACCTTCAATGAAGGTATGCCCATTCACGCATGTCTCCACACAGAAGACGCTCTAGCTGAGAATCAAACCGGACAGCATCTTATTGTGAGGCGACAACGCTACCGCAGCACCACCACCGCAGGTACCTATTAGAGTTAATAATTCTGTATAATATTAATACTATTTCAAAATAAGTTTTTATTTTTTGATTTAGGATGTTTTTAAGTTTGCTGCTTCTGCTATCATTTTCTACTTTTTTCTGCTTTTTAATATATAGTGCTTAACTAGACACAGATGAACTGAAAAACTTCCACACAGAGAAGTTTCTTACACTGTTTTGATACCCAGCTGTGGCAAGCACAGTCTCCTGCCATTGTTCTGAGACAGTCACATGGTGATCGGACTGCCTCCCTCTCCCATGACAGATGAGCTGGTGTCAGCCACTTACTGCACGTACTGCTAAACTTCCTGTCATCCACTCCTAGGCAACAAAATTAAAAGGAGTTTTGAGCCTTATCCCTGTCTGACATACAAACATAAGAGAGAGTTAAGCATTTTGATAATCAGTCCATGCAGAAGTGGTTGGTTCTTTGTCTGTTGGAGTAAAAATAAATGTTTAACATTTTAGTGTTCATATTAAGCCCTGATACCTCAACGCCATTTTTCATGTAATGAAAAATCTAGACACAGCCAGTCCTGCATAAGGGCAGCAACACCTCCATCATAAACCAGTGTGTGGTGTCACTGCATACTGATCATAAGCTCTCTACAATGATCCGATTAAAAAATGAATAGTAATGGGTCTACAACAAACTATTCTAGAAAATTCTTCACAAAAAGAACTTTTGGTAGCTATGGAATAATTGTAGGCATGCCTACCTGAAGTCATTGAAAACTAGTTTACCACACAACAACTCATCAATCTAATTCACTAACTGACTAAGTCTCCTGCTGCAGCACTGGTAGGTGACTACATCCCAAGGCATCCTTCACTGACAGCACTGAGTAGTGAGCGACATTATAAAATGGCTGATGACTACACAGACATGACTGCTGAGCATGCTGTGCTACAAGTTTTAACTTGGGCTCAGGCTGAGAATGAAATGAACACTATATTACAAGTGAAACACTCTTGGCATGGCAGATACTTAACACAGAATATATAAAAATAATTCACATATATACTTGATCAAAAACAGAACTATAGACAGGAAATTCTGTTACAAAAGATGGCAAGTAATTATTGAAGGTTTATCTCTTAAATATATCTAAGAGATTGTAAAATATATTCAGTATATTGCACATGATACACATTTTGAAGTTGAGAACACCAAAGCTATGGTAAAGGAAAAACATGCTTTCCTGGAAATGATAAAATACTAGGCTATCAGTACACAGGCTATTAAAAGCCTAGCTAGCAACTACAGGTTAGAATCAAACCTTGTACCTCGTATTTGTGAGGTAAAGACCTTAAACATTATGCCAACCCCTACCCCCAGCACATCATAAGTTCATAAGCGATTATTAGGCTAATGACCCCAGGGAGCTTTTTACAGCCTAGCCATGTTTCTTAAAGGTGAGACTCAAACCGTGTACCTTGTGTTTGTAAAGTAAATACCATAACCATTATGCCAACCTCCTACCCTGACAGTTTAGTGTGGCAATCAAAAACTGCAATGCTGGAAGGTGCAGAAGATGCAGATGTCAAAGTCGCCAAAAACTGATTTTCATGATCTCATAAATAACCTTGAACACTTATTGGTTTTAATAGCAGGATATTCTAGGTTTCCAATAACTCAGTGTACCCCATATAAGCAAATGCAGCTATTCTAGTTCTAGGAAGACATTTTCTGTATCTGTGATATCTGCCGTGCTGAAGTCTGACATAGCTCTTCATTCAAAGGGATCCATTTTACTAAGTTTTGTGACTATCAAGGACTCTACTACTTGGGGCGTGGCCAAGGATGAACACAGGATAGCAGCAGATTTCTTCAGCTCCACCAACATAACTACATTAACAGGAAATTATTACTTCAAAATTCAACTAATGGAATAATTTTCTTTCTAATAACATTTGGAATATCAGTATCTTGAATAATATCTAAAAAAGAAAGAAAATTTAACTAATTTTTCTGTCAGAAATCTTTTTGGAAATTTCTCTCTCATCACTTCTGTTCAGAATGAGTTCCAGCAAGGTTAACAGCCAGGATTCCAGCATTAAGAAAGAGCTTCAGTCTTTACTATCAACTATTCAGCAACTAACAACTAAAATGGACAGACTGGATGTTAAAATTGATAACTTTATAGAGAAAACCACAAAACAAATGGATGTGCTACACCAAGATCTACAACATCAAAAATCTCTGATTACTGGTATAGAAGTGGTTAATGAAATGGACAACAGAATTAAGGAAGAAGAAATAAACATTGAATTCTTATTGAAACAAAACACACACCTTCAATCCAAACTACATGACTTGGAAAACAGATCCAGATGCAATAATATAAGGATTTTTGGACTGCCAGAAAATATAGAAGGTAATGACATTACATCTTTTTTAAATACTTGGCTTCCCAAAACTTTAGATCTGTCAGAGGCATTTTCTTTTGGTATTGAAAGAGCCCATAGGTCTTTATCTAATTCTAATACAAATAAAAAGTATCCTAGATCAGTTATTGTAAGATTTTTATCATCTTATGACAAGGAGATGGTGTTAAAATCTGCATGGGCTAAAGCACCTATAAAAATTAATGAAGCAACAGTGCGGTTTGACAATGACTATTCTACTCTGGTAATATCAAAAAGAAAGGTCTTTTTACCATTAATAAGAGAGCTTAAGAAAGCACAGTTCAAAACTCATCTTTTATTTCCTTCCAAGCTAAAAATCAGACTTGGACTCTGCTTTGCTGCACATTAAAAAAAAATAAAATACTAGATAAAATAGAGGATATGGAATGGGCAAGTCCTTCATTAAAGAGAATGGCAACAGGAACTTCTTGGAAGACATCAGAGAAACAAAAAAGACTAAAAAACAAATGACAGGTTTTATATTTCTTTGAACTCTTTAATTACTGTTACCACATTTACAAGAAAACCACAAATATTTTAATGGTTTGTTCAAAGTTATTTCAATATGCAAGAATTGAATTTTGTTTTATAACAAATAACCTGATATGAATCAACTTGTTTCTCTTTTGTGACAAATAGACCTAAGGTTAGTAATTTGATACATTTCCTTTCTTTTCTTGTTTTAAATAATGGCATTCTCTTTAAACTAAACATCTAGAGGGGAAGGATGAAAAGAAGGAAATAAGGGGAAAAATAATCTATTATCTCTTTAAAATTATTTATGCTGTTTAAATGTTACTGCTATTTATTACACCATGACTAAATTGCTTAAATATATGATATCAAATAATATGTCATGATATAACTGCAGTTGACTAGAACTAAAAGTGTCTGAAAGTAATATGTTTCAGGTTTTACTTTATTAAAACAAACAGCAAGTAAATATCTTTGTAGGTACCTTTTTTTTTCTCTCTCTCTCTCTCTCTTACTTATAGGGTAATAAGGTTCTGATAATAATGATATGTGTATGTAACAAACTCTGAATGAGAAAATGAAATGGGACATATAAAAATAAGTTATGTTTATGTTAAACAATTTTTACACTGCATAGATCCATTTGTACTACAAAATGAATGTCTGTCACTTACTTTTATTAAAATTAAGCTTCAACATCAAGAAAACACGAGAGAAAAAGCTGAAAGCATTTTTGAACTTTGACCCTGATTTCACACAGACTCATCATTAAATTCAAAGTAAACTGTTTCAGGAAGTAGAACTGCTGTAAATGCTGTATTGTGATGAAAACGAACTTTATGACAACAAAATGTGAGTTTTTCTTTATAATAATTTACTTATTTAAGATGTAACTTATAAAATATAAAAGTTATTATGATTTTAAATGACTTAATATGCCATAGTAAACAAATGAGATAATTTAGAAGGCATAGAAGGTAAAACTCATGCACATATGTTTTTGAAAGCTTATATGACTGCTGCACCTTAAAACATATAGATGCATATGATTTAAAGATATGTAATGTTATAATGCATCTGCCTTGACTAAAAGACAAGCATGTGCATTATTATGATTATATTTTAGAAGAAAATGTCATGTGATACATTTTAAAGCTGCAGTGCAGATATATAGGATACAGATGGCTTTCATCACAATGATTTGTGTATAGCCAGGGATCAATATTGCTGTGTAGTATGTTCTTTTAACTTATATATTGTGAATATTCATTTTATTTATATGATAAGAATGAGTATAAGAAGGAAGCTTTTAGTGCATGTAATTTAAAGTTTTAAAACTACTAACAGTATTGCTTTGACAGAAAATGGGTATACCCTAATGTAAGTAATGTCTGAGTCATGATAGCTTGAGATAACAAATGTTATTAAATTCAACTGAGCATAAACATATAATATGAACTTATTATTACAAATTTTTATTAAACTACCATATGGGTATGGGAAAATCACATCTAATGCAAAACATTTAAAGGATTTCATTAACTTATATCATTTGAATGATATTAATAATCAGGCAGATTCTAAATCATTTTTCTAATAGACATAAAACTTATTCAAGAATAGATAGAGTCTTTATTTCTAACCAACTGGTAACAGACTTAATTAATTCTAAGATCATTTCATGTCCTATATCAGATCATAATTCAATTGTCTTTGAATTTATGGTAAATAGTACTTATAATGTTCAGATTAAAAGAATACCAGCATACTTAACTCAACTAAAGGATTACAAAGATTATATACTTACAGAGGTGCAACATTTCTTAGACTTAAACACTACACCTGATGTCTCCATTATTTACATTTGGGATGCTCTAAAATCATATTTATATGGACAAAGTATCAGATGGTATAATAATAAAAGGAAATCTTGGGACAAAGAATTAATAGACATTCAAAACAAGTTAGACTCATATAAACATAATAATAAAAGTCATTGAGGAAATAAATAAATTAAATGAGAAATACAAAGAAATTTTAAGTCACAAAGTCAAAATAACAATAAGTCCCAAATATTTACATAAACTTAAAAATAAAACAAAAGGCTGAATAAACAAAATCACATCAAAGAAATTTTCTCTCCAAGAAAAAGAAGACGCGTCTCTAGTTTACCAGAAATATTAGATGAATTTAGAAATCACTTTCATAACATTAACCATAATAACATTAATATGGATTCTAAAGACAAAATAAAGAACTTTATAGTTACAAACATGAACAAAAACTTAATAAACAACAGTCTAAATTAATAGATAAAAATATTTCATATACAGAGGTTATCACACAAATAAATAAACTTAAATCAAACAAAGCACCAGGTAATGATGGTATTATTCCAGAGATTTATAAAATTCTTCCTAAGAGTACTACTCATTAATACATAAGGTTTTCATTTCAGCTCAAAATGAGTTATCAACTCATTTATTTCACCAATTTTGAAACCAATAAAAGACCCCACAGATGCATTTCATATAGACCTATTTCATTACTTAATGTTGACTATAAAATGTTCATGAATATATTTGCTGACAGATTAAAGACAATTATTCCAGGTATAATAGATATAGATCAGACAGGCTTTATTATAAATAGAAATACTTTTGATAATATAAGGAGAAACCTTAATGCTATTGATTTATGCAAACAAAAAAAAAGAAACTTGACACTTATAGTCTTTGATATATAGTTCTGATTTGACTCAGTAGTTGGGACTATTTGTTTATTTTATTGAAATGTACAAATTTCTCTGATGCATTTGTGAATTTAATTGAACATCTATATAAAAGAGCATTGGTTTTACATTAAATAGGGAACATATGTCTCAAAAATACCCATATTAAAAGGTACAAAACAAGGGTGTCCACTTTCACCATTATTATTTACTTTAATAATGGAGCCTTGGGCTAATTTGATTAGAAACAGCAATGATATAGAAGGATTTGATATAGATGAAAATACAATATCTAAAATCCAACTTTTTGCAGATGATGTTCTAATTACATCAACAGGAACAAATTATTATTTGACAAGATGACAGATTTCAAGAATATTTCTGGTTTGGTATTTAATGAAGAAAAAAATAAAATATTACCAATATATACACGGAATAATGTTCTCAATAATGATTTTCTCAAATATATACCCAATTCAGGTCAAATAACTTACTTAGGCATAATATTAACTAAAGATATAAAATCCATTATACATAATAATTATAGTAATTGTCTTCATAATATACAAAATCTTTTCAATAGCTGGAACAATATGTTTTTTACCATGGAAGAAAGACTCACAATTATTAAAATGATAATATTCCCCAAGATATTATACATAATACAATCAATAATACTCCCACCTAAAACAATTATTAAGAAATTGAATTCACAAATGTTAAATTTCTTATGGGCACCTAATAGACCTAGGATTGCATTTCTTCTATTATAAAAGTTATAACATTGCTAATAGATCAGTCATATGTTGCAAAATGGAAGGAATATTGGGAACTAATTAGCATGCACTTCACTTAAAAATATCAGTACAACAAAAATAATCCCATAAAATAATCCCATGTGTTACTAAAAGAGTTTTGTACCTCATCTATAACACCAAAATATATAGCTAGTTACCCATTAAATATTATTATTAGATATCGTAATTTTATATTTATGCATCCTAAGTATAATCATCCACCCCTGAAAAAATTCTCTAGTTACAGAGAATGATTTAAAGTATTGGTATCAGTTAAAATTTAGACTTCTTAAAGCAAGATTTTGTTTTGAGGAAACATGTTGGTTAGAGATTCAGACTTTTAGACATCTTATTAATAAACTTGATTTAATGTCTTTAACAGTTAAAGAATCTGTCCCAATTCTGATTGATTACTTGATATTAAATTTCACATACATAAAATTATTAGAGATGAAACACATTACAGTTCAAATACTTACTGGAATTATTTAATTTCCATTAACGGTGAATCACCAAAACAACAAGATAAACAATATATACTGGAATCTGCTTATAAAACTACTTCTTCTATTAATTGGAGACTTTTTACCTGGAAATTTTACATAGATCTTTCTATACACCCTTAATGATGAATAAAATAAACAATAAAGACAACATATGTAAGAGATGTAATGTAGAAATAAATGCCGATTGGGCTCATATGTTTTATGACTGTATAAAATTGAAGGAATATTGGATGTTAATCAATGATTTTTTGCAGGCTCTTTTCACAGATAATTTTACAGTCTCTAAATCACTTATATTATTTAACACCCCTGTTCCTAAATGTGTTAAAAAAGTTAAGCTTCCCTTATTATGGTATATTCTAGCAGTGGCTAGAAAAATAATAACCAGAAATTGGATTTCAGATACTCCTCCTTCATTTAATGAATTTAAAAATGTTATGATTGAAGTATGTCATATGGAACTAATGACAATAAAGTCAAGAACCATTAGGAAAACATCTTACTATAATATATGGGATATTTTACAAAATTTGTTAAAACAGTCTTAGTTTCATTAGTAAGATGTTACAGTTTAATTAATTGATTTGATTTGCAGTGGATGTCTTTGTAAATACTTTGGTTGTTTTATCAAATGTTATAACTGTTTATATATTAACTGCTTGTATAAGATTGTTATAATATTTATTTTGTATGTTAAAAATAATAAACTTGTTTTAAAAAAAAAGGACTCTACTACTTAAATATCATACTTTGGTAGAACGATTCCTTTCCAATCCTAGGGAAGCTAAAGGTATAGGAAATGTCAACAGAGTTCCCAGAGGCAGCAGCTATAGCAGTCCTATCTATACAAAAGTGTCTGCAGACAATGTACAGTTCAAGTTTGTCTATAATAACAAAATCCCTAGTGCCAATACAAGCTGCAGTGCGAGGGATGATGAAGTAAGAGAAAGACAGACAGAATGTAGACTTGCCATAAAAAAGGAGTGAGAAACAATATGCAGACCACAGAAGACATTCTGAGAAACAATCTTCAGGCAAGATGAACTTTATTAACAGATATAAGTGAGGCAGAACAAAATGCATAGTTGTAATGCCTGGATATTTAATGTGTAATAAATATAAGCAGTCCCATAACTATTGTATCTAATAGGAGACATAACTTAACAAGGCGCTGCTGATTTCTAAAACCATTTGAGGGAGTTTTACATTACAGAGCTCTGTTATAAAGTCTCTGTTAACTTAAAAATGCTAAAATACATGTTTCTATGTTAACGGCACTAAAAGTGGGCACAATAGGTCAGTATAATATCTGAAAAAGTATCTAATGGTTTACAAAATTACTTGTTTACAATTACAAAAAAATGCAATAAAGAAGAAATCTCAAATGCAAAAAAGAAGGTTTTTTTTCTTTCTTTTCTCACTCCCTTAATAAACATGTTGCTGTGTCCAGTCAGCAACCAAAGACATGAAGCTGCTTGGTTACTATTGTGCTGTGGTTAAGCCAAAGAAAGATAAGTACGGAATTCAGAAAAGCTTACCACTTCCATGAAGCGTTAAGCACCATGAACATTATTCTTTTTTTTTTTTTAGTTTAATGGAATGTGGCAATATTTGCATCTCAAATACATGCTGTAAACTTAATCATAAAAATATACATTTGAGATAAATAAGTGGCCACTTTAACCACAGTCTGTGGAACTAGGTGAAAAAGTTCTGGCTCAATTTACGTGATTTAACTTTTCTAAATAACCACTCAGACAATTTTTTTGTAAGCATGATAATGTAAAAGACTTTGTATTTAGGACTTACATAGGTTCATAGGTAGGTACTAGGCTATTGACCCTAGGGCCTATACAAGCCTAGCCACAACGATTCCCTGGCTATTGCTTTCCACAGATATTTACTTTCTTGGACCCCTGTCTAACAGAGCTACTGATGTGATCCCAGGGTGAACTTCTTATCTCCCATCCAATCATCAAGGTTCCTCTTGAAGTGGGCCATTGAGGCGCTCTGCCTGACATGTATGGGCAGTCTATTCCAGAGTATGGGAAGTCTCCGGGTCAGGAACCTATCCTTCCAGCATGTTCTATTCATCATGATGACAAGGTTAAGATCCCTGGAGCATGTGGCTCGGATGGATTGAGATTTATTTACGTGTAACATGTCCAACAACTCTGGGTTTGACATGTCCTTGTATGTTAGGCAGAAATCGCCTCTGAGTAGGCAATATACAACAGAGTATAGCTGGAGTTTCTTTAGATGGTCAGCATAAGGCATCTGCTTTAGGCTTGTGATTCTTTTTGTGAGGAATTTCTGCGGCCTTTCTAGTAGTTGCAGATGACTTGTGAGGTACATACCAAATGGAGCATTGTATTCTATAATGGGTGTAATGAGGGATGAGTACAGAGGGCAATGACCTTTTTTTTCTGGATGAGACACTAAGGATAATCACAAGGCTTTCTTTAGTTATGTTAGGAACCTGGGTGGGAATTCCCAGATATGCCCAGAATTAGTCCAAAATGACAAAAAATACACCAAACCCACAGACATTGCCACCATCCTAGCTGACAGGTTCAGCGCAAACTTCTCCCTCCCTTCCCCACCAAAAGGGCAAATATCTATCCCAGCAGAGTGCTGCCCCCCTGACATCTCAGATGTTCAGGTAAGAGCCGACCTCTCCAAAGCAAAAAACACAGCATAAATGGGACCAGACGGTGTCTCGGGCTGCATCCTACATGATCTCCAAGAAGAACTAAACCCAAACATAAAACTACTGTTCAATCTCAGCCTTACTACAGGATATGTACCCAAAGAGTGGCGTACAGCAACAGTGGTCCCTCTCCACAAAGGTGGTGCCTCAACAGATCCTGAAAACTATCACCCCATAAGCCTGACTAGCTTGGTCTGCAAAGCTATGGAAAGGATCATCATGGACCTCATAAATATAGATATTGGGGACCTACAAGCACTGGATCCTACCCAGTTCGGCTTTGTTAAGGGCAGATCCTGCCTCTTAAACCTGGTTGATTTCTTTGAAAGAGTCACCAAGGCCATTGACAAGGGGAAGGTGGTCCACACAGCCTACCTGGACCTTGCAAAAGCCTTCGATACAATACCCCACTCAGGAATTATAGATAAGCTCATCAGCTTAAATATAAACCCCTATGTCACTAGATGGGTTGCAAACTGGCTCAAGGACAGGACCCATATGGTTAGAATTGCTGGAGCCATGTCAGACTCCAAACCAGTTACAAGTGGCATCCCACAAGGCTCAGTCCTGGGACCTCTCGTTCAGTATATATTTCTCAGAGGTACAGGCTAACACGGAAGGACTGTGGCTGACCAAGTTCGAAGATGCCTGCAAACTGGGTGCCATAATCGACTCTCCAGCCGACACAAGCATCCTACAAAAGGGCCTCATAGAAACAGACAACTGGTGCCAGAGCCATGGCCTCAAGCTAAACCCCAAAAAGTGCATAGTCATCCCCTTTGGCAAAAACAAAGTGCCCACAAATTACCATATAGGTGGTAATCCATTAAGTACAGAAGAAGTAATTAGGGACCTGGGGACCCAAGTTGATAGCAATCTCTCATTTGACAACCACATGGCCAAAGTGGTTAGAAAAACATTTTATATAGCCCACCTAATCATGAAGGGATTCACATCTAGATTAGGGGAGGTCATCGTGCCTCTTTACTCATCCCTCATCAGGCCCATAATTGAGTACAATGCCCCTTTTGGGATGTACCTTACCAGACACCTGCAGCAACTGGAAAGACCCCAAACGTACCTCACCAAGAGGATCAAAGGACTCAAACAGATGCCATATGCTGCCCGGTTAAAGAAACTCCAGCTCTACTCAGTGGCATACTGCCTGCTCAGAGGTGATCTGTGCCTGAAGTATAAAGCCATGTCCAACCCGAAATTAATGGACATGCTGCACCTCAGAAAATCCAAATCCCATCGAGCTACATGCCCGAGAGACTTGAACCTCAGCACTGAAATAAATAGGACATGCTGGAGGGACAGATTCATAACCCAGAGGATCCCTTCACTCTGGAATAAAATCCCAGTCCAGGTTAGGCAGAGTCCCTCATTGACTCTCTTCAAGAGGAATCTTGATGAGTGGATGGGAGATAGTAGGTTTACCCTGGGTATCACTTCTGTGTCACTGTTAGACAGAGGCACAGTATACTAACCTCGACAAAGGGCATAGCAAAACTCATTTAAAATGGGTGGCGAAAGCCAAACACACTCTGGCTAGGCTTATAAATGCCCTAGGGCAGATAGCCTAGTATGAACCTATGAAAAGCCCTTAGTGATGAGGTGTGCCACGTAGAAGGATATTCTAACTGTTGCTGCTATGTGGTTGTCAAAGGTAAGACCATTGTCCACCTGTGTCCCTAGGTCTCTTATCACACTTTCAGTGTTTAGTGTACTGCCACCTATGTGGTAGTTCACAGGTACATGGTTTTTCCTCAACGGCCACAACTATACATTGTTTGGCATTTAGCTTGAGCCCATGGCTCTGGCACCAGGCATCTGTTTCGGTAAAGCCCTTTTGTCATATGTCCACATAATTTGGGATTCAATAATGGTTCCCAGCTTTCAGTCATCTGCAGACTTTGTAAGCCCGAGTCCCTTAGTGTTGGCCTGTACTTCAGAGAAGTAGATGCCAAACAAGAGTGGTCCCAGGACTGAATCCTGCGGTACACTTGTCACTTGCCTGGAGCTGGATTTGGAGTCAGCTACTTTTATAGTGTGTGCTCTGTCAGTAAGCCAGTTTGCAACCCATCAAGTGATGTAGGGATTAATGCCCAGTTAGTAAGTTTATCTATAATTCAAGACTGGGGGATAGTGTTGAAAGCCTTGGCGAGGTCCAGGTAGACTCTGTGAACCACCTTACCCTTGTCCACGGCTCTGGAGACTGATTCGAAGATGTTGATCAGGTTCAGGAGGCAAGATCAACCCTTCATGGACCCAAACTGGGTGGGGTCCAGTGTTTGAAGGTTGCCAATGTCTTTGTTTATAAGTTCCATGATAATACGTTCTGTGGCCTTGCAGATCAGGCTCGTCAGACTGATGGGACGGTAGTTCCCAGGATATAAAGTGGATCCCCCCTTGTGGAGTGTGATGACTCTAGCTGTGCGCCACTCTGTGGGCATGAAGCCTGAGGTGAGGCTATGATTAAACATGACACATAGGTGAGGTGTCAGTTCATTTTGTAGTTCAAGCAGTACACAGCCTGGGATGTCATCTGGTCCCATGGATGCTGTAATCTTGGCTTTGGAGAGTGCGTTTTTTTACCTGAGTGGCCATGATTACCGGAATTTGGCATTCTTTCGGTACTGAGATGAGCCCTTTAGGGGGTGAGAGGGGGTGAAGTTTGACACTGAATCCATCTGCCAGGACATTGGCAATATCCTTGGTATCAGTATATCTAGTGCCATTCTGTTGTAGCTCAGAGCAGATCTGAGGATTGCCATTTAGATTTTTGACATAGCTGCTACAGAATGCCTTGTTGGTGTCTTTGGAATCTTTGGCAATTTTGTTTTCATAACTAGCTTTAGAAGATTTTATGAGGGATGTCAGCTTTCTACTGAGGCTGGTGAGGGAGCTTTTTGAATCCTGGGTTCTTCCTCTTTTCTGCAACAGTTTCTTCCTTCTGTTGTATAGCTTGTTAATGGCAGGGGACCACCAGATTGGCTTCCTGTTTTTAGAGGACAGCATCTTGGTTCTATTTGGAATGGCTCGGTCCATGCACCAGTGAATGTGCTCGTACAGCACCTTAGTGTAGGATTCTGTAGGATCCAGCAGTTGAACTTCCAGTTTCCATCTGCATGGGTGTCATGAAGTTTGTTACATCTGACTTGAGAAGCATGAAGTTGACTTTGGAGAAGTTTTTTAGGGAGGTTTCCTTAAAGGGGGGTGGGGGAGGGGTGGGATGTGGATGTCAAGGATGATTAGCTTATGGTCTGATCTGACCAACGAGGGGGTGACCACTGGTGTGAAGCATCAATCTCCCATGTTGTAATGACCAGGTCTAGAATATTGGTACCCCTGGTGGGACTATGAATTAGTTGCTCTAGGGCGTTGGAATTTATGAATTTCAAGAACTGTTGGGCAAGGGTGTTGGTACAGGAGTAGTTTTCTCAGTTAATGGCAGGGTAGTTGAAATCACCCAGTATTAGGGTGTTTGGTTGCATCTTAATATTTTCCGGTATGTTTAGAAAGGTGTAGTGAGAATCTTGGGGCATGGTGGGGGATCTGTAGCAAGCTACAATTTGTATTGCAGTCTTACCTAGTGTTAGTTGCACCTAGAGAATTTCAGATGGATTGTGTTGGACAATCAGCCTGGAGGTGTGAATATGGACACTCCTCCACCTTTAATGTATCAGTCCTGGTTTGGTAGCCGAAAAGTGTGCTATGAGTTGTAGCCTGGTATTGTAGGGGTGTTCTCTGGAGCTTTTGGCAAGATACTTGCAATTGTAGGCTGTCTAGTGCCTACAACTATTTTCTAATTATTACCAAAGAGAGATTAGTGCTTGTAACAAATTAAGGCTTCCTAGTGCTTTTTAGTGAGTTTTAGGTCTCAGTTACTGCACAGATATCGATGTTGTCCATTTTTAGGAGAGCATCGAGAGTGCATCTTGAGGTTTAGACTTCTAGCATTGAGTAGCATTACCTTCAGATTTTGCTTGCTTTGTACCCGTTACGGTGGAAGTTTTGTCCCTTGAACCTTGCCTAAAAAAGGCACTATAGGGGTGGCAAGAGCCTTAACCAGTAATCTGAATCCCAGGGGCGACAGGTGCAAACCATCTCTTGCAAAGCATCGTGGTTTGTTGATCATGTCGGCCCAGGCAGACAGATACTGGATCCCCTTTGAATGACAACAGAAGCTTAGCCAATTATTGAAGTTAATCATTTTGTCCTTATACTGTGGTATCATTCTGGGCGATGGCAGGATGCTACTCAGGGCTAGGGTCATATCTGCCTGGGCTACATGATCCGAGAGCTCTTCCATGTCTCTTTTCATGTAGTCCAGGGAGGTATGTCTCAAGTCATTCACTCCAACATGGATGATGACAGAGTTATATTTGTACCTGTTACGGAGTGACTTGAGTGCATGTGTTATGTGGTGGATCCTGGCACCCGACAGGCAACTAACTGTAATTTTCTCCTTGTTCAGCCTGGTGAGTGGGACATCAGTGTGCCTGACTACAGAGTCACCTATGACTAAAGTGTTGGGTATGTTGTCTTGTCTTAGGGGCTGCTGTTGGGTGACACACTGGTGTTGTGAGCTATGTGATGTATTGGTTGTGTTTGGGGGTGGTGTTTGTTTGTGTTTCAGCTTCAGAGGTCCTTGTTGCTTGGGCAGGTTAATGTTAAAATCCTCTGCATATGTGAGTTTTGTGTTGCTATGTCTGGGTTTGGTGGTGTGGGTTTGGAAGGACTATGTGTTGTTGGAGGTGTTGTGTGGCTGTTAACCTTCTCCACTTGACTGTCTAGCACAATCTTGGCTGGAGAGAGATTTGCTTCCAGTTTGACTATGTAAGTGCATCTCTCATAGGTTGTAGTGTTTGGGGGTAGGAGGAGGGGGTTGTCTGTGTACATGAGGCAATTGCTGCATTGCTCCAGTATGCCCAGATTCACCAGGTGGACAGGAGAAATCACCAGAAGCTGACCCTTGGACATGCCTGGTTAGATGTTTTCTTTGTGTAGTACAAGAGCGATTTTCCCTTACGTTTTGGCAAGATACTTGCAATTGTAGGCTGTCTAGTGCCTATGACTATTTTCTAATTATTACCAAAGAGAGATTAGTGCTTGTAACAAATTAAGGCTTCCTAGTGCTTTTTAGTGAGTTTTAGAGCAAGTGCTAGTCACAGGTATACAGATTTTAGTGCTACTGCTGATAAACTAGCTAGTTCTAAGGGAAAATTCGAAGAGCAGACTTTCTGGCACTGGGAATAGTTTAACCTTAGCCCTGCAGTGCTGAGCAGTGCACAGATTATGCCAGAAAGTTGAAAGGATAGAAATCAGTCCAAAATGGAAAATAAAATTGCAATGTCAGAGCTGGAAACCACTCCTCTAGTGTTAGATAGGCAGTACAATGCTCACCACTCTCACTGGTAAGCAGTAGGACCACCCTCTACCACAGCAAGGTCTGGACAGCTCTAAACACTGAAACTAAAATCCTGAAACCAGCAAAGCCTGGAAACTGGACTATTCTAGTTAGAAAAGGTGGGAAATTAGCAAACAAGATAGAATTTTTTTTTGTTAAATCAGGCTAAACAATGCAGTTATACTGCAAATAAGCACAGAAAGGCTAATGCACTTGAGTGTATAGCCCAGAACAGTAAACTCAGCTGGCAAGTTTTGAATGTTTAAGCTTACTGGTACACATACTGTACATATGAATGTAAGAGAGCATTTTGTAGTGTACAGTACAGTGTGACACAGACATATAACATTATCTGTTAAAATATAGCATCCCACAAAATTAATATTGATAGATAAGCTATTTTCATTACTATATTACTACTACTATAATAGCAAATGATTATCCAAATAAGTAGCCTAATCTGTTAACTTTCACTAAGAAAATGACAAAAAAATTGTAAGTATATAACACAGCCTAAGTGAGATATATTTGAAATGTATGATAAAATTAAATATTACAAAATATTACCAAAAGAAAATGAAAGGCACTGTGCAGTTACTCTGACAGTACCTGAAATGGGATGCACTATGCAAGAAATTAAGATTCTTTCTTTCACAACAAACTTATGAGTTTATGCTAACATCAGATAACAATGGACCATCTACAAGTGCCCCACTACTGAGGATATGGGTTAGCTACATGATAGTGAGCAATAGCCCATGTGAGCGTAAGGTTAGGGAGAGAAGGTCAGGGTTATGGAATGGGAATAGAGTTTTAGGTTTAGGTAGTTATCAGGGATGTAAGGATTAGGCAGCAAAAGGGCCATGTTATATGTAGGATTAGGGGCTGCGTGGGAGTTTTAGGGTCATAATTAGGGATCTGCTAGGGCTATGCAGCTTAGCACGGTTGGGCGGTAGAAGGGCTTCACAAACATATAAGATCGAGCTAGTGAGAGTTAGAGCACCTTACCTTTAGGGCAAATGAGAGCAAGTAAGTGTGTTGGGATCGACTAACGTGCAAGCACGTTAACAGTACACCTGAGAGCAACTTGCACAACATTTTATCTCAGTTTATAGGGTCCTTAAAGATATCAAGCTGAAATTTTAAATGACAAGAATTTTACACTAATGTTTGATTTTATTTTGTGAACATTTCACATTAACTGCTGTTCAAAAGAATTAATTTACAAACAAACATACTGTTCTGAAACATCTGCAAATCTGGTCACATTGATAGTTCCATTAAATAAATGGAAGAGAATCTGGAAGCAAGGGTTATCTTTTTATAGTTACAGATAGAATAAACATCTGCATGACATTTGAATAAATGAAGTATTATAATATCACCTATAAAATGTCCGTAACAGACTGCAGCAAGTATTCCTGTTACAGTCAGTGGCAGTAAACAGTTAAAGGCAAAAGAGAACAGAGTAAGTACTTATCTGCAATGTGTGGGGCAGGATCTACTTCTAAATGTTGAACCTCATATAACCAAACTTCATTTTCACGAGACGAAAGTCGCAAAAGCTGAAATATCCAAATGGCAAATTTTTCCCAGCATGCCCTTTTCTCTACCATACTGTGATCTGGAGTTGGTATATATAGTTGGGGAGGTGGGGGTGCAGACCCCAATATTGGGGGGTGTCGGGTGTGTAGCCACCTTCCTAGGTGGGTTTTACTTATTTAATGTGTGTTTCATGTTAGTTTGGGCAAGTGTTTGCTTACCCTAGAAAAATTTGCCGTTCGGGTATTTCAATGTTCGCAATTTTCGTCTCTAAAAAATGAAGTTTGGTTATATGAGGTTCGACATTTAGGAGTAGATTTGTGGGGCAACAAGCAGCACAATAAGAAGTATTTTTCATATTTGTTCATAATTATTTTTATAATGTACTTGACAAAATTGTACCAGCTGATTACCTACATAAAGCATGTGATAAAGAAGCAGCAAGTCTATAGGTCAGTCTCCAAAACACATGTGCTTCTGTTTCTCAATGATGTATACATTTATAAAATACTGATGAAAATGAACAGGCCTATGCACAGTACAAAGTACAACTGTGATAACAATGATCTGACTTGTCAGTGGTAGCCATGCACTTTGGTTAGACCAATGTTAAATGGACACTTCTAGAAATGTTAGAATTTTTGCTGTTCAGTTATGAATTCCTTTGGAATTAAAAACTTGAAGAAGATACTAATTGGATGGTAGCAAATTCAGGGATGTGAATGCCTCCATGAGGCAGGATTAGTGTTGCACTGATACTTGGTGTGTAAATTATATAGCAGAAGGGATATAAATTGTATTAAACTGGATAACTACTTAAATAAACAATCTTATAAAGTTTTAGAAACTAGCTTAGAACTCAGGTCTTGTCGACAGTTGTAATTTACATTACAATGATGTCCAGAGCTGCAAGACAACAGTATAAGCTGATAGTGGGTATTACTAATAGCGTGCATGTACACAAATGCAATAACAACAAATGAATATATAAAATATTATCATATCACAAGTAACATGCCCATAACAGACTACAGTTGGTATCAGTAGCACTCTCAGACTAGCCTTCGTAGGGTACAAGTAGAAAACAACAGAGGCAGTAGTAGTTTTGTGTAGTAGAAGGCATGACAGATATAACATAGTGTCTGCCAAATAAGATATTAAATATGAACGCTACTTTCATTGCTATTACATAAAAGGCTACATAAACCACTTCTGTTTTATTGTCTTGACCTGAAGAAAGAGCATGAAGCAGGAATTAGCTATGTATAGCGCAACCTACATAAGATTATCTGCATTTCTTTTTGACATATGATTAAAGTATAAAATCCTGATTTGAATGGGCAAAAATGGATATGCCAATACCTATTCTGAAACATTGCCGAACTGACTGCGTAAGGTAACTTATTATTATTATGCATCTAAGGACTGTCACCTGACTCAGAATGGATGTAAAGCAAAAGGATCCTTGATTTGTTTCTATACAACTATGAAACTGTACTGCATCTTAACATTTGCATTAATAACTAGAAGTAGTTTACAGACTACTGTTTTGTATCAAACTGAAACTTACATAATGTACTTGGGGCTGAACTGTACAGCTATTTACAGTTTATTTATAATTTATTCATAAGATATTTGCAGTTGTTCAACTAACTGGTTTTGCAAATATCCATAATTATTGTATTCTGCAAATATCTCCAAAATGGAGCATTGCTCACTAATTGTTTCACATCATACCTCCAAACTGTCCACATTTTTGCCTCATATTTTTTGGTATGTTCCTCATGTTTTTTTGGCAAATCACTGAGGATTAAAGTCACTAAATGATATATATATGAGTTTCAGACTTCACATCCTTAAGAAAATGCATGTTAACACAAATCCTGTAATTCTAGCAACTTTCTAAGTTTACAAGAGTAATATTTAAAATATGTCCATATTTTTGAGGTATTTATCCCCCTATTATTCTTTACTTTTACCCAGATTCATCGAGCTAAGAGGTTGAGAGGTATGTTTCACATCAAAATAAAGATCACCTCAACACAAACAAACCTGCTGCTAATGTTACGAGGCTTTGTATTTATTGCTTAATATGAAATCAAGGCTTTGAGTAAGTACAAAATGGATTAATGTCAGTAAATCAAGGACACAAATAATGTACCCAGTAACATTAAAAAATTAAATTATACTAACATCTTACAAAAAAAAAGAACAAATATTTTGCAGGGGACAAGCCTTCTGCCCTCTCACATCTGTGTCTAACAGAAACCCCTTCACTCTAAGGCTCTACAACTGGAAAGTCACAAGTGTAAAACGCTTTGTTGCTGTGCAGACTGAAGTTTCTGTCACAATGTTCAGGCACTTGACAAAGGTGCATTTTTAAGAACTGCATGCTACGAACTATAACTACTGTTACTATTACTGTTGTGATGATGAATGTGGGATGAAGAAGTACAGCTGTGTAGGCAACTTAACATAACTGCAGATGTTTGAGAGTGGTCACTGTTATAGTCATAACCTACACGGATCTGTGCTATTGTCTGAGTCTGATTTCTAGACTGAATTTCAGAAATGAGCACCCTTTCTCCATGTCCTAACTGATGCTGCCATGACTTAGATGTCTTCATCTGGTATATAAGTGAAATCCTCCTTGTCATCTTCTGTTGGCTCTTTTTGCCTTCCAATAAGGGCATAGCCATGTCTACCGCAGGAGTTGCTTGTCTGGTTTTGCCTTAAGGATGAGATCTATAACACTGAGAATGTAAACCTTACTCAGTAATTGGAACACAGACAGAAGGGAAGCAAGGTTATATGTGCTAAGGGGGAAAGGAAAGTTTGGGTAACCACTCAGACCCCAGGGTTTGAAGGAGGGAACAGTACTGCAACAGTAACAACACTTGAATATTTACAATTATGGAAAGTTGCCTACAAAGAAGTATAATTTTTGTGGGTCACTGTCATCATTATAACTTACAGGGAGAATTCCCAAGCTGTCCAGTCCAGGTGAAGTGGCTGGCTCATTGTTCAGATGAGGACTGGAGGACAACATTCATGACAGTTGTGGAAAATCCAGCCTGCAATATTATGAGACGATGAGAAATGAGGACTATGTGGCTGTTAGGGCCATCTTGGCCACTAGTCATTTTTCATGATGGCAGTAGTAAGTTTCAATACCACTTGTGGAATGAGACACTGACTTTTTCCTGCAAGGACCTGCCATAGTTGCCATATCAACTTTTAATACATTTTAATGTAGTGTATTAGCAATTTAGTTTGTTTTGTCACTGGTGATCCTTGTTTTTTCTGAAAAGGAGTCAAACAGCTGATCTAATTTTCTAAAGGATTTATTTATACCTAAGAGTCAAGCCGCAGTGGTGCAGCAGTAGCGTTGTTGCCTCACAGCAAGAGGTTCTCCTGTTCGATTCTCGGCTGGAGTGCCTTCTGTGTGGAGTCTGTATGTCCTCCCCGTGGTCGAGTGGCATTCAAAAGACATGCGTAGAATGGGCGTGCCTTCATTGAAGGTTGGGCGCCGAGCTGGCACCTCGGCACCCATAAAAAATCTACTGCCAATTATTAGCGGATCGGAGTTCCACTGTGGTGCCCCTAACCAGGAAAAGCCTAAAGAATAATAAGAAGATTTATTTATCCCTAAGAAGTACTTCAAATGCCTAGGTACACCTAATGAGTTCAAGATCTTTTCTTCCATATTCTGGGGATTAGAGATAAAGAAAATTGTGCGCCACACAGTTTGGTTCAGGGCTACTTCTGTAAAGATTTTTGGCACAAAGGAAGATGGTAACCCTTTCTTTATGGAACCATGGGAAGCGCTGTTTCATCTGAGGTCATTTAGCATAAAGACTCTTCTAGCAGACGCAGTGCCTTCCAGGAAAGCTGTTTTCCAAGTGAGAAATGTTAGAAGTGGTGAAGTAGCTGGTTCAAACAGAGGTAAGCTCAGTTTCTCAAACACAAAGTTCAAGCCTCAAGCTGAGGCCACTTTCCTACTGGGAAGCATCAGAAGAAGGATTCCTTTCAGGAATTGTTTCACTTGGGTTTCATGGCCAGTGAGGGATCCAGAGACAAGCAGGCAGAAATATCTTAGAGATGTAACTTCACAGAAGCATAGGCTAAACCTGAAGATGTCTTTAGCATATGTAAGTAGGTACAGCTGATGTTTACTTAGGTTTACAGTGACTTATGCATTTCCCAAGTGCTTGTATTACGTTGAAATATTATTGGTCAGAAAAGCTGACTCTTGTTATGCAATGTTAACTGTCCTCTGTGTAAAGACTTCTGAGTGTCAGCACTAGTCATGTAATGTTACAAAAGAGTGTTCAGAAGGGGCGATAAGAAAGTAGTCATAAAGGCGTATTTGCTAACAGCTTACATTTTCTAAGTTCTTTTTTTTCCTTTGGCTCTCTCCTTGAGCTTCCTTTCAATACGCATTATTACTAAAGTAATTAAGTTTGACGTTTTTCTCCTTCACTTATCCGCTGTCTTACAGATGGATAAGGTGACATTAGTTTCCTCAGCCACTAAGGCTTCTGCAGTCTTTTTGTAAGGTGCAGGACTTAAAATCTGTAGTCATTTTCCAGTGGCAACATTTTTTATAAGGTGATATCTTCACAATGTCCGTCATTTGGACTATTTCGTGACTCAGTGCTGCAGGCCTGCAATATTACTTACAACTGTGCTGCTGTATAAAAATAAATACTAAAACTCTTTTAATTGGATATATCAGTTTGATTGTAATTATGGAGTGGCACCCTCCCTCCCACATGGAAATGGCAATACCTTCACTGCATGATTGTTCTGCCTTGAGTCTATGTCATGTCATTGAATGGCCACACTGTTCAATGTGATCTCATCGACAATGCTAGCCATCAAACCCTTCTGACTGAGATCACGTTATGGTAGGGATCAGGAAATTTGCCCTTTTCTCCACTGTAGTGGAATCTTGGAGTTGGTATATATAATCTGTGGGGACACAGCGCTCCACATGGGGGGGGGGGGGGCTGGTCAACAGCCAGCACTGCCGATGAGATAGCATTCGACAATAGGGCCATTCAGTGATATGACATAAACCCTGCTGCCTTAACCCCCACTACCTTTTTTATGAGCTCTTCTGCTCGGTGAAAGGCATCTTCAGATACAGTATTGCACTGGAGACTTGTATTGCAGGTTTGCTGAAATACTTATATCTTTTAATTAAACTGCAAGTCTCTGTTTATCTAACATGGTAGCAAATACCTTTCCTGAGGCTATTCTTTGCAGGACTTCTCTGCACATGTACAGACTGGTTGTTTAACACTGTGCTGGAGGTTTGCCCACTTTGCTCCCTTGCCATGCCCAATTCCCAAGCCACCACCAGATCATTACCCTTATACCTTAACTTCCACACCTTCTGCAAATCCAAATGCCACTCCCTCTTAATCCATTAACACCTATATGACATGGAATGTCCCACCTCTACAAACATCCTTGAATTCCAGAGCATTTTCTGAAAAATAAACTTAAAAACCATAAGATAAACAACAGTAAACATTTTGTGATGAATAAAGGATATTAAAACTGTGCAAATACCAATGTTATCAGTAAGAAGTATTGTTTACAGTGATAATAGTCAGTGTATTCAGTCTTTTCTATAAATACTGTACTATGGTATAATGCACACAAACCCAAAATTATACTTGTGTTACACTTTCACAAACAAATTGATATATCTTGGAAACTGTACAACCTAAATATATACTGTTAGAACACGTTTGTTAACTAGACATAAGCATTCACATAACAAGAAATTCCTCTTTGAGTGCATGTTAATTGAGATATTTATAAATATATGAAAACATCTGTGTGATTGTGTTATTAGGGATATAAATGGCATTGAATATCTCTCAAGATATGATGTTTACAGTGAAATATCAATAACAGTTTTCTTCAAATACAGTTTCGCCTGATGCCACGCATGCAGTATGGTGTGATATAAATAGACATTGACAATGAATTTCCTGCCTCCTACCTCGACATTTCTCATTATATCCCTCAACAGCATGTAGGGCTCTCAGCTACAAAAATATAAACACAAGAATGAAAATGTGAATAAGCTATTCCCTAAATCTCAACAACATTCACTCATAGCTCATAATTTTCAAGATGAAGTTCATAGGTAGGTACTTGGCTATCTGCCCGAGGGCATTTATAAGCCTAGCCAGAGTGTCGGCTTTCACCGCCCCTTATATAATAAGTTGCTTATTATATATTATACAATTCCTCCTCTAAAACGTGCACGCTAATTGGCCAGCCCAACCAGCGTGCCAGTTATAAATCCCTCAATATACTAACGGAAAAAGGTCCGGTCGCCGGACTTTTCCGTTAGTATAAACATTGTCTCGCTATGTTAAAAGAGTTTAACATAGCGATACGGTTAAAAACAGCATGATCTCCGTTGCTTTTTTAAAGCTGTCTTGCTATGTTAAACTCCTTTAACATAGCGACACAGTAAAGCAACAGAGATCTTGCGATCTCCGTTGCTTTTTTAAAACCTGTCTCTATTAAATGGGTTTAACATGGCAGACAGCTTTAAAATAAGTAACGGATATCTCCGTTGTTTATTTTAAAGCTGTCTCATGTTAAACCCATTTAACATAGCGAACAGTAAAGCAACGGAGATCTTGCGTTCTCCGTTGCTTTTGCCCACACTCTGATGTACTGCGTAGGCATGCGCAGTACATCAGAACTGCTGCTGAATACCAGACAGCTGCGGAAGGGCAGCAAAGAGGCATTATACAATGCCATTATTTAAGAAAAGTAATTATTTCTTTTCTTAAATAATGTCATTGTATAATAGCAATAACCCACTTCTGGGTGTGAGTAATGCGGGATTTAACCACGGTGGTTAAATCCCGCATTACCCACACCCAGGCATGGGTTATTGCTATAATCTACACACATACAGACCCTTCCATATGCATTTCAGAACACCAATAAAATTACACCTCATTTCCACCTACGTAAAACAATGTACTACCCCCACTTCTGCTTCAAAAGTATATTGTGAAAACAGAAAGACATTTATAAAGAAATTAATTACAAATTCAACCTCATCCTTTTACTATCTATATCCAAAATTGATAAATTTCAAGCCCAGTGTACTCTCTAAACCATCAATACATCGTCAGTTTTTCCCTTACAATCAGTATTCAACCCTGAGATTTAAGCACTCCTTAATCATCCTATAGCTAAGCGGCCTCATCCAAAAACTGCTTCTGACTACAGACAAATATCTAATCTATGCCCTATTGCAAAAAATCTGGAGCAAGTCATATAAAATCAGCTACTGGAATATATTCAAACCATTGATCTACTGTTTAGTAATCAATATGGCTTTTGTCCAAAATATAGTACCATAAACACTATCATTTCCCTTACCTCCAACATTTACTTTACATGTAAAAAGGTTTACAAATTAGGCCATTTTCTTAGATCTTATAGCAAATCATGATCTCCCCTGTGGTTTCTCTACAAATGTTTCACAGTGGTTTAGAAACTATCTTAACAACAGAACCTTCTATATATTTGGCCAAACCAATTACACTGCTTCACGCTATACAAATATGGGTGCCCCACAAGGTTCTGTTTTAGGTTTCCCCTTCTCTTTATATATTAATAGCCTAGTCTGGGATCTGCCCATATTGAACAAAACACTTCAAGCAGATGATATAGTATTCAATACAGCAAATAGATCATCACAAATGCAAATGATTTTTTCTTCATACGAAACTAGCTTAACCAAAATAAGCTTTCCGTAAATACCACAAAATCCTTAATCATGCTATTTGGACCATAAAAATAGCACAACGTGTGTGTCTTCTTATAACTGTTCATTTTAAAAAGATCATCTCCTTCACTAAACATCATAAATATCTAGGTATTATATTAGAGGATACATTTTATTTTCAAAATCGTACAGCTTTCCTCTATTACTAAAGTTGGTACTCAACTCAGTCCCACCTACAAATATTCAAATCTACTAACTCAAAAAACTCGCAGGGCTAGAACCATTAATGTTTTTTTTTCTCTAGACATGAATATGTTCTACCAATACTTTCTTCTATGTCAGATCACAAAAGCTCTGTTCTCCTAACAATAGAAACAAGACATTCATATTCAATCACTTGAGCAGCACTTCTGAACATTACTAGAACACAATTTCCAAATCTACCTGCCTACCAGTCTCACCCACTCCCCATCTTACTAACCTTCAAACTCCTTATTAATAGGTATTGTCCACTTTTTGCCAACGGACTCATTTCATATGAAACTTCCAATACTTTTAGGAATACTACAGGTATCAGCTTATACAGGCTTTCTTTGTAATTAATTATCTGTGAAAAAAACTCATTCTGTACCCTTTAACATGTCTCTTGGAATAGCCATATGTCTCACTTTATTTCCTTACAAGATTTTGGCATCTCAAGAAAAAAATTAAATGAATAACAAGATTTGTAACTGATGTTCTTGTTTTAATGATGGTTAACCATGATGACTTCTGCTGATTTTCGCACTTACTTGGTTACAGGAATTTAACATTTTTCCTTATATATTTGCAAATGAATCCTTGTCTGCTTGACATGTGCTATGCTGGTCAACACTAGAGAAAAATATGTAACTTTTGCTACAGTTGTGTAACTGTTCATATGCAGTATATTTGACTATTTTACTGTATACTTCTGTCTGTTTTTGAATTGACTTATGGCACAGGGTAAGCCTGAAAAGAGTCATGTACCAGTTTTCTAACCTGATTAACAAACAAATAAGAAAGAAAACAGTTCGGGCAGATACTGAAAAATCACTGGTGCACTTGCTTGCTTTAGGTGTGGGCTCTTCATTTTGGAAGAGAGGGAGCACCTTTTCCCTTCACCTAGGTATGACTTATTTGAACTTAACCTTCTAGTTCTGTTCATGACTTTAGCACATTCTCAGAAGACATGGCTAAGGGGTAACAGAAATATCTTCCAAGCTGTTAGTGTGAGTGTGGGCAGTTTGGGGACCTTTGCACTACATCAGTAGGTTCATATGCTGAAGCAGCAGTACAGGTCTCTCCCTTACTATATGACTAAGATTAAAAGAACAATACTGCCTGGATCAGACTGAAGCAGTAATGATCATCTCTGACTTCTTCTCATTTAACCTTTACACTACCCTGGAGACCAGGAGGTAGGAGAGAAAGCAAATATAAACAGATTTTTCCAAAACAGGCAGAAGACATCTACTATCAAGCATGTGTACCCACAGAATTTTCTCAGCTGCCTGTTCCTCATAGAAGCAAATAGATGTATCACTGGTACACCCCACCTATTTGTGACATTATGAAAGTGACCCACTCTACCATCTACTTGAGTGGGACTGCTGACGTTCTGCTTAACTAATCCACTGTGGACTTCTCAGCTGGAATACTAGTTGCCTTCAGAAGCAAACTGTATTCCACTGCCTTCTCAAAAGCCTGCATGACTAATCTGCAGTTGTGGTAAGAATGTGCACTTCCTTTCTGTGTTACTGTGTTATTGTACTATACAACTGTGGTATTGTCTATTAAGATATTCAAGGTCCAGGTCCCAAATTTTAGACTGTGTTTTGAGAGCCTAAACAACTGCCATCATCTCTTTTGTTTATGTGCAGTTTTGACTCCCTGGACTCCAGTTGGTCTGCACTTTTTTTTCCATTTTATGAAGAGTCAGTCTTATTGGTGCAACTGACCACTTAATTATCATACATCGGGTCTATTTTACATACCTAAAATTTCACATACCTGAAGACCATATAACCGAGCCGAGAATGACAAAACTTCACGTGAACAAATTATCACAAAGTCGAACTGTTTCCCAGGGTAAGTGACCACTGGGCCAGCAAGGGGAGATTTACCCTTTTCCCCACTGTAGTGCAATCCCAGAGTTGGTATATTTAGTTGGTGGCTGCAGCCTCCCACATTAGAGGGGGGGGAGGGGGTAGGTTGTAGATGATGCAGTGTGCTCTACATGAGTTTTGGCCCAGTGGTTACTTATCCTGGGAAAACATTTGGCTTTGTGATCGTTCATTCATGTCAAGTTTTGGCATTCTTAATTCGGTTATGTGGTCTTTGGTTATGCGAAATTTCAGGTATGTAAAGTAGACCCCATACATCATATCCACCGTTTTGTATAACATAACATCAAAAAAAGGAAGAATTGCAACAACTTCATTCCACTACAATTTGAACCAGAGGGAATTGTAACACATTTTAACAACACAAAACTTTATCCATAATGCATTTATTCTATACCGGTTTCAGACACAGCAATTCTTCTTTTAGCCCACCATTTGCAAGTCCAAGGCATCCTTTAATCGTTATTTCCTGTCTTTGATAACTATCTCCATATCGTACATCTCTTTCATGATTTGTTTTACATCTTCCACTGAAGGCAGTTCCACTCTCTATATCACGTTCTTGATTGCTTCTTTAACTGCCACATTTTTAATTTGCTTTTCAATGGGCATAAACATAGTTATTATGCATTCTTGACCAGTTTAACTCTTATTACTTTGTTAGCAGTTTTACCACAAAAGCCATACGAATTAAAAACAACTGCTGTGCACATATTTCATGGATGAAGGCAGAAAACTTACAACCCATTCATTTTGAAGTCATGCTCCTTTATGCTCTACTAATTTTTCTGTAACCTGCGATTAGGGCCTTAATTAAAAAAAAAAATCACCTGTTGAGATACATGCTATGGTAACAGATTTAGCAACATATATAGTTTTGGCTATTTGCTTAAAATGAGGAAACGTGTTTCTATGTGCATAGTATAATATTAGGAGATCTTTTGGCTATTTGCTTAAAATGAGGAAATTTGTTTCTATGTTCATAGTATAATATTAGGAGATCTTATCTGTGGATGTGAAGGTCAAACTAACCTTTGACCTTCACATCCATAGCAACATCAAGAAAACACATCAAAAGCTAGGTGCGCATTACAGACACAACTAGCTCATTAGCCTCTCTGCTAAAAAGGCCTTGGCCTCATCTTTCCTGCTTCCAACTTTTCTATATGGGCCCCCCAGCCTTACCAGCCTACAATCCTCCTTAGAAAATAAACTAGACTCTTGCTACAACAAAGTCGCTACATTTTTTACAAATGAAAAATTTTCTACCCATCACTGTTCCCCTCTGCATCAATTACATTGGCTAGAATCCCCCCAACTTACTTATCTACAGTTAACCACTGTCCACAACATTATCTACCAACCTGAAATCTGCCCTTCCCTCTCATCCATTCTGACCATTTACCACCCCAATTGTCACCGCAGGTCTGAAAACAAAATGTTACTGTCTGTTGAGAAAACCAAACTCTCAGATGGCCAAATGCTGTCTTCTCATGCTGTCTTCAAGTTATGGAATAATCTTCCTCCTTCACTCAGGACAATCAGTAACTATGCTTCCTTTAAAAAGTCCCTTAAATTATATTTCTCCTCTTACTGGTTATGCTTCTGTACCCCAACAAATAACTCCAACACCTGACTTTCCACTCTAGAGCCTCAACCCTTACCAATCTATGACAATATTCCCCTCCTCTTCTCTGGACCATTCTGACTCCTAGCTGTCACCTGGACTGTACTCTTCTTCCTATAGCCTTTCTGTCACCTCCTCTCTATCCTGAGCTCAGCTAAGAACTCTACAAACATATTCATATTCATGTGTTACTCTAGAATATGCTAGAATACATGGCAACCCAGCCACTGGGGATGCACAAGCCAGTGCATTTCTTTGTGCCGGTCCCAAGCCCGGATAAATGGGGAGGGTTGCGTCAGGAAGGGCATCCGGTGTAAAACTTCGCCAAATCATTTCATGCTGACACCAGTAAATATTTCTATACTGGATCGGTCGAGGCCCAGGTTAACAACGACCACCACCAGCACTGTTAGCCAACAGGGTGCTGGCGGAAATTGGGCTACTGTTGGCTGAAGTAGGAGAAGAGGTGGAAGGCATGGCCAAAGGCAGGAAGAGAGGAGAAAGGCTAGGACTGTGGTAGTGAGGGTCAGAACTTTCAATGTTGGCAGTATGACTGGTATAGGGAGAGAGCTAGCTGATATGATGGACAGAAGGAAGGTTGATATATTGTGTGTGCAAGAGACCAGATGGAAGGGGAGTAAGGCTAGGTGTATCGGAGGTGGGTTCAAATTGTTTTATCATGGTGTGGATGGGAGGAAAAATGGCATAGGAGTTATTCTGAAGAAACAGTATGCTAAGAGTGTTTTGTAGGTGAAAAGAGTGTCGGACAGAGTGATGTTTATGAAGCTGGAAATTGATGGTGTAATGATGAATGTTGTTAGTGCATATGCTCCACAAGTTGGGTGTGCAATGGATGAGAAAGAAAAATTTTGGAGTGAGTTGGATGAAGTGGTGATGTCTGTACCCAAGGGTGAGAGAGTGGTGATTGGAGCAGACTTCAATGGGCATGTTGGTGAAGGGAACAGAGGGGATGAGGAAGTGATGGGTAGGTATGGTGTTAAACAAAGAAATGCAGAAGGTCAGATGGTAGTGGATTCTGCAAAAGGGGTGGACATGGCTGTGGTGAATACATATTTTTAACGAGAGAGGAGCATAGGGTGACATACAAGAGTGGAGGAAGATGCACACAGGTGGATTATATCTTATGTCGGAGGGCCCATTTGAAGTAGACTGAAGACTGTAAAGTGGTGACCGGAGAAAGTGTAGTTAAGCAGAATAGGATGGTGGTTTGTAGGATGACTTTGGTGATCAAGATGAGGAGGAGGAGTGTGAGGGCAGCACCAAGGATCAAATGGTGGAAATTGAAAAAGGGTAATTGTGAGGTGGAGTTCAGGGATGAGTCAAGACAGGCACTGGGTGGCAATGAAGAGTTACCAAATAGCTGGGTAACTACAGCAGAGCTAGTAAGGGAGACGGCTAGAAAGGTGCTTGGTATCACATCTGGACAGAGGAAGGATGACAAGGAGACATGGTGGTGGAATGAGGAAGTACAGGAAATTATACAGACAAAGAGGTTGGCAAAGAAGAAGTGGGATTGCCAGAGAGATGAAGAAAGTAGACAGGAGTATAAGGATATGAGGTGCATGGCAATGAGAGAGGTGGTGAAGGCTAAGGATAAGGCATATGAAAAGTTGTATGAAAGGTTAGACACTAAGGAGGGAGAAAAGAACCTGTACCGATTGGCTAGACAGAGGGACTGAGCTAGGAAAGATGTGCAGCAGGTACAAGTGATAAAGGATAATGAGGGAAACATACTCACAAGCGAGGAGTGTGTGTTGAGGAGATGGAAAGAGTACTTTGAGGGGTTGATGAATGAAGAGAATGAGAGGGAGAGAAGGTTGGGTGATGTAGGGATAGTGAATCAAGAAGTACAATGGATTAGCAAGGAGGAAGTAAGGATAGCTATGAAGAGAATGAAGAATGGAAAGGCTGTTGGCCCACATGACATACCTGTGGAAGCATGGAGGTGTTTAGGTGAAATGGCAGTGGAGTTTTTAACCAGATTGTTTAATGAAATCATGGAAAGTGAGAGGATGCCTGAGGAATGGAGAAAAAGTGTTTTGGTACTGATTTTTAAGAATAAAGTGATGTGCAGAGCTGTAGTAACTACAGAGGGATTAAACTGATCAGTCACAGCATGAAGTTAAGGGAAAGAGTAGTAGAAGCTAGATTAAGAAGGAACGTGATGATTAGTGATCAGCAGTATGGTTTCATGCTGGGAAAGAGCACTATAGATGCGATGTTTGCTCTGAGAGTGTTGATGGAGAAGTACAGAGAATGTCAGAAGGAGTTGCATTGTGTTTTTGTAAACTTAGAGAAAGCATATGACAGGGTGCCTAGAGAGGAGTTGTGGTATTGTATGAGGAAGTCAGGAGTGTCAGAGAAGTATGTAAGAGTGGTATAGGATATGTACGAGGGTAGTGTGACAGCGGTGAGGTCTGCGGTGGGAGTGATGGATGCGTTTAAGGTGGAGGTGGGGTTACATCAAGGATCAGCTCTGAGCCCTTTCTTATTTGCAATGGTGATGGACAGGTTGACAGACGAGATCAGACAGGAGTCCCCGTGGACTATGATGTTTGCAGATGACATTGTGATCTGTAGTGAGAGTA
Organism: Protopterus annectens; assembly: GCF_019279795.1. Classification (NCBI taxonomy): domain Eukaryota; kingdom Metazoa; phylum Chordata; order Ceratodontiformes; family Protopteridae; genus Protopterus; species Protopterus annectens. Next base: position 865,658,961 of record NC_056725.1, on the reverse strand, counting down.
GGGAACAGGTGGAGGAGACCCTGGAGAGATGGAGATATGCTCTAGAGAGAAGAGGAATGAAGGTCAGCAGGACTAAGACAGAATATATGTGCATGAATGAGAGGGAGGATAGAGGAATGGTGAGGATGCAGGGAGTAGAGGTGGCGAAGGTGGATGAGTTTAAATACTTGGGGTCATTAGTTCAGAGTAACGCTGAGTGTGGAAGAGAGGTGAAGAAGAGAGTACAGGCAGGATGGAGTGGGTGGAGAAGAGTGTCAGGAGTGATTTGTGACAGACGAGTACCTGTAAGAGTGAAAGGGAAGGTCTACAAGAGGGTAGTGAGACCAGCTATGTTATATGGGTTGGAGACAGTGACATTGACAAGAAGGCAGGAGTTTGAACTGGATGTGGCAGAGTTAAAGATGTTAAGATTTGCACTGGGTGTGATGAGGGTGGACAGGATTAGGAATAAGTATATTAGAGGGTCAGCCCAGGTTGGAAGGTTTGGAGACAAAGCCAGAGAGGCAAGATTACATTGGTTTGGACATGTGCTGAGGAGGGATGCTGAGTATATTGGGAAAAAGATGCTAAGGGTGAAGCTACCAGGTAATAGGAAAAGAGGAAGGCCTAAGATAAGGTTTATGGATGTGGTGAGAGAGGACATGCAGGTGGCTGGTGTGACAGAGCAAGATGCAGAGGACAGGAAGAAATGGAAACAGGTGATCTGCTGTGGTGACCCCTAACGGGAACAGCCGAAAGAAGATGATGATGATGACTCTAGAATACATGGCATCATTACTTGACTGCAAAATATTACTGCTGTCTCTGATATTACTTTCTCAAAATACCTCATTATATGTATCAATATGTTTCACTCTTGCATTTAATAAAGGATCACTTTTATGTAATTAATGAAATGAAAGTTCTACTGAAAATGTCCTATGTATTAATATTTTGATAGTTCTGCTTAAAATCTCCTTTGCATTAATAATATTTTTTAACTTTTGTATGTAATTAATGTGGATCTTTTCTACCCTGGCCTCCACTGAAAACGGGCTCTTCCTAGGCCCAGTGGACTTTCCAGGTAAAAAATGCAATAAATAAATAAAATAAATAAATATTTTCTCCATCTGATAAATTAACATGCAAATGTACATTATTAAATATGCATCCTGCCACTGTTGCAGATTTTGGTAAAATTCTTTCTGGAATTAGGTTGGGTATAAGTCCTCCTGATTCAGCTAAGTATTTTACATGATACCCTTTGGTGCACTAACCTAAACTTCCACACAAAGTTTTAGGCACAGTGTGCATTATCTGTCCTAAAAGTACCGTACTGAAGCACTATGCGTCTAGTGTTTTGTGCTTCCATTCTGCTATTTTTGTTAAATGCCTTATATGATTATAACTATGTATTATAACTACAGTCATACTCGTAACATGCAACTTTCCTTATACAATTTTAACTATGTATTATAACTATAGAGTCATACTTGTAACACACAGCTTTTATTTTTAGGTTTTGCATAGTGATTCGCTGGTTATCAGTAAAATCTGCAAGTTATCATACTCTGCTTGCCATTTCTGGACCATTCGGACAATCAACTTCTTCTCTTTGCAGAAAGTTGTAAAATTATTTTCCTGGGTGTCCTCCACGATTCTTACTGTAACCCTAATCATCAATCACACTTGATGGTTGAGATCCTTGGCCCATAAACACTGGCAGGTGTACTTTGGTCAAAGTACAGACAACGCGCATAAAGTGCACACACTTGATAACGAACGACTGTGGTTGTGTCTTCTTAAACATCGCCATTTTATGTTGCCACTCCTGTCTCATAAGTCTTCAATTAACCCCCCCCGACAAGATGAGTGCAAAAAGAAAGAGCTATTCTGTTGAGTACAAGAAAGGAATCATGGAGGACTCCCGGGGAAAGAATCTGATGGCTTTTTGCAAAGAGAAGAAGTTAGATCTCTGAATGGTCCGAAAATGGCATGCAGCATATGATAACCTCTGTCAACAGGCCGACGAGGGAAATGCTAAGAATTGCAAGTGTGGATCAGGTCAGCAACCATTATTTCCTGAGCTGGAAGACATCATCTGTGAATGGATTGCTAAAAGGAGAGCAAAGGCTTTTGTTGTGCGCAGGGCTGATATTCATGCATTTGCCCTTGCAATGGCACCACAGTTATAAATATCCCCAGAAGAATTCAAAGCATCACAACATTGGCTGGATGGCTTCCTTCAGCGATATGAACTGTCTCTAAGAAGATCAACAACACTGTTCAAGCTGGAAGATACTGAAGTTATTAAACGTGCACTTGTGTTCAAGTCCTTTGTTGATGGCATCGACTTTTCTAAATACCAATTCTCCAACATGATTGCTACGAATGAAACTGCAGTGTTTATGGGCCAAGAATCTCAAACAACAATTGATCAGAGGGGTGCCTCATCAATCTACATTCCCTCCACTGGTTACGAGACTGCACGTGTTACCTGTATTTTGGCACTTCATCTAGATGGAAAGAACCACCCACCTCTAATCATTAGTAAGGGCAAGAAAGACAAGACTGAACGTGTTTCAGGTATTTACATTCTTGAAACTGAAAAAGCCTGGGGCACACAAGCAGTTATAAGGAAGTGGGTCGATGTAATGCTGCCACTTGTTTTGTGAGGTGGCAAAAGAGGTCTGCTAGTCTGGGATTCAACCAGCACTCACCGCGCTAAAGACATGAAGAAATTCCTTGCACGGAGAAGAATAGATCAAATAATGATTTCCGTAGAAATGACTGCCTATCTCCAGACTCTTGATGTTGCAATAAACAAGCCATTCAAGGACCATTTGCGCATGGAACTCAATGACTACACTGAAAATAGAATGGAGAGAAATCAGCATGGAAACTTTGTGAAGCCTAGCCTGCAAGAGGTTGTGACTTGGGTGAAAAATTCATGGGATAAAATCACTGACAGCTGTGTTGCCAATGCACTATGAGCAGGCTACTTGGACAAGCAGTGCTCATTTAAGGAGAGCTCTATTGCTAGGCATGACAGATTGGGGCCAATGGTTCTACAGGAAATGGAGTCTCAAGAAATTCAGGCTGGAATTTGGGGATTGGAGACTTATGACAATGTTCCAGAAGAAGACATGAGTGTATTTGAATAGCTTTTCCATTATTGGGGCAACAGAATAGATTGCTTTTGCTTTCAGTTTTATCCCCCTCCTCCAATACACATGTACTGAGATTTTTCTGCACTTTCTGTTAAGCATGAAATATTACACTGTGAAAGCCAAGGTGTAGATATTCTGATGTTGAAATGTTTGTTGCACTGTTTATGTAGAATTTTCACACAACTGTTAATGCGTTACTTAGAACTGTTGTCCAATAACAAAAAAGTACCAAATAAATGTCGATTTTTGTACATGAATAAATGTAGATTGTTGTACTGGGGTGGGGGTAAATAAGGCATCTCCTGATAATAAGCCCTAATGCATATTTCAGTGGGGGTAAGAGTATAAGACCCGGTCTTATTTTCGGGGAAATATGGTAGCATTAGATTTGAACAGACTGCCTGCTGGAATAAACTATATGATAATGTGCTTCTAATTTAGAAAGCTAAACATAATGGCCCCATTTTACCCCTGTGTTTGACTCATTTTTTTTCTTCCTTTCGGTCTCTTTTGCTGTGAAAATCCTAAATGGTTTACGAAGAAAGTACAGTTGTGTACACTTACCATAAATGTAGATGTTCGAGTGTATTCACTGTTGCAGTCATTATATTTGGGTAATCTGCTGGCAGGTTGCCCTCAGTCAGCCTGATTAACAAAGTCTTGGGTCCTGCGTCAGATGCTGTCCCTTCTTCCATGACAAACTCCAACAGACAGGAACCAAAGTAAGACAAACTAGCGAAAAACAAAAAGACAGCTTGGAAACACCAAAGCAAATTCTCTCTCAGTTTAATTCTCTTTCAGTTTAATTTACAGATGAAGCATTCTTCCTTTTATTCTGCTTATGATTACTACCCACCCCTAAAACATTATATAAATCCAACTCACAAATGAGTTCAAAACATTGTAAAGTTGGGTGTAAAGGGGGACAAAAAGTACTTGAAGGATGTAATGCACTAGACTGAACCATAATATTGTTAACTAAAAACATAGTCAAATTGAGTTTCCGCACAAATAATTTTAAATCAATTAAAGTTTTAACTAAATCTGCTTTTCTTGTGGGGACGAAAGTGTACCCCTTTGGCTTATAATTCCACTAGTGGTTGATCTATAGTAACATCAGAAAAACTGTAAATTGTAAAATCTTTATCATTATTCATAAAGAGATTCCTTAGTCCAAAATCTGCAGCATTAGTTGTCGGGGAAGCTGGTGCAATAAGGGGTGATATCATCTCCTGCGTTTCCAATTCTTCCCTTTGTAGTTGTTGTTGGAATGAGATTTCTTATTATTTGATCTCAGATTGTATTGGTTGGCTTGATGCTGAAAATTTTGGGTGTTAGGTGATGTATTGTTCACAATTGACTGTTGGGGTAACATAGGTCCCTCACTTGATGGAAGTGCACTACTATCATTTGAGACAGATAGACCAATGCTTCATCTGTAAATTAAACTAAAAGATAATTAAACTGAGAGAGAATTTGCTTTGGTGTTTCCAAGCTGTCTTTTTGTTTTTCCCTTCTTCCATGACGTCAGGTCGTCAGGGGTATAAAACATGCAGCCGAAGCCAATGCATCAGTTTTTCTTGCCCCAGATGTCAGGTGTCCCCCAAATGGGGAGCCAAAAAAAAAAAATATATATATATATATATATATATATATATATATATACACAAGTAATTTAAAACACAAAAAATATACCTCCAAACAAAAGCAAATGCACCAAAAAGGCTTTTAAGTGTAGTAACAGAAAGTGGAGGCATAGTAAGAGGAAAAAACGGGGCTGGAGGGAGGGTAACCAGGACTGCAACAGTGAATACACTCGAACATCTGCATCTATGGTAAGTGTATACAACTGTACTATGTTCTTTGTGTTTCACTGTTGCAGTCATTACATTTGGGTAGATTCCTAAAGCTATGGTTGGGAGGATGGATTTATACAGCATTAGGACTGGCTATAAGGCCCTGCAAAACAGCAGTGGCAAAGCCAGCTCTGGATTTATAGAAAATTGGTAAATGATAATGTTTGGTGAAAGTATGAACTGAACTCCAGGTAGCAGCTTCTAGAATATCCCTGGTAGGAACACCTCTGAGAAAAGCTGTAGAAGTAGATGCAGCCATGGTGGAATGGGATCTGATCCCCTGGGGGATAGGTTTTCCATGGTGCTTATAGCAGAAATGAATACAATGGTTTATCCATTTGGAAATTGTTTGCTTTGAAATAACCTTTCCCTCTGCCCCTGCAACAAATACTACCAGCAGTTGTTCAGATTTTCTTTGAGACTTGGTCCTGTTCAAGTAAAATCTAAGTTGTCTGTGTACATCCAATGAATGCAGAATCCGCTCCCCTTGTTCTGTGGATTGGGAAAGAAAGTTGGCAAATGCATGGTCTGATTAAGAGCCACACTGGATACCACCTTTGGCATAAAGGATGGGTTGGTCCTGAGCGATACCCTGTCCTCATGGAAAATGATGAAAGGCTCCACTGCCATAAGAGCCTGTAATTCAAAAATCCTTCTAGCCAAAGTGATTGCTAAAAGGAAGGCTGTTTTCCAGGAGAGAAATTTTAAGTCTGCAGTAGCAGCTGGCTCGAAAGGAGGGAGAGTGAGTTTCTCCAGTACAAAGTTAAGGTCCCAGGCAGGGGTTGGAGCTCTCCTGGGTGGTCTCAAGCTTTTGGCCCCTCTGAGATACTACTTTAGCCGAGGATGAGAGAAGAGGGGAGGTTCTGTGTTGAAATGAGATGAAATGGCTGAGGCATGGATTTTTATGGAAGAAACAGACAGGCCCTTGTAAAGCATCTCAGTTAAGTATTGCAAAATCTGAGATATGTTGGGCACTGACATGCTTATTCCTTGAGATTGATTCCAGGCACAGAATATTTTCTTTTATCTGTTTGCTTAGGTTTTGGTGACTGGGTTAGTCACCAGTGAATGAGGAATAGGAAATTTACACTGGGCCTGGCACACGTCCCTTATGGACAGAGGCAGGTTATAAATGCCTGGCCCTCAATGTCCTACTTGGATCATACAGGACATCATTATTCTTTCAGGAAAACTTGGCTAGGCTTAGAAAGGCCCCCCAGGTCGTTAGCTTAGTAAACGTCTATGAATGTATAAGACAATGGCTTCTTTTATAGGTTCATAGGTAGGTCATAGGCTATTGGCCCTAGGGCCTATATAAGCCTAGCCAAAAAGGTACCCTGGCTTTCGCCATCCAAGAAAATTATTTTCCTGTGCCACTGTCAAGCAGAGCCACAGAAGTGACCCCCGGGGTGAATTTCCTATTTCCCATCCAATTATCAAGATTTTTCTTGAAGAGTGTTCAGGGGAAACCCAAGATAATATTCATACTTTTTAGCAAGAATTTTGAATAGTGTTCTGAGAAAATAGTACAGTGAGATATTTTATATTCACTTAAGCTACCTCAAACTCAGGAAAATGGGGCCTCATTTTAATGTCTCACCCAAAAGATGGCACACTCAGGAGGGCAGTACACTTTTATGCTGCACGTCATTTTCAATACTGGAAAGTTAATACAAGCACCTGATGTGGGAACAGAACCCAGAGTCTTTTGCAGCTTTGCAAGTATTTATATTTATTTGTCGATTAGATATGCATACATATACTTATGTAAATATCTCAAAAATGGAGTGATGCCAATAAAACTACTTTGCAGGAAACTGAAGACCACATTTGTATGAGCAAAAGTCACACTGACAATCGTGGTTCTATATAATTATGGTTACAGAGATAGTACATTTGGTAGTACTATTATAGTAATATTTACTCTTTATATAATGCACTAATCACTATAAAATAATCATGTCTTGCTGTCAAATTCATATCACCACTGTGAAGAAAAGTGTGTGCTGAACATTTTTTTTTTATTTTCTTCGTAACTTTTACAGTTCTCAACATAGGCACATTTGTTTACAGGCAGGTTTCAAAACTGCTTCTTTTTCAGTAATTTTGCTCATGCAAAAGCTGTCTAGACAGGAACTCTGCAGTTGTCAGGAGGTGTGAAATTCTACTTTAGCTGAGTTAACAGTAACATTAATGTCAAATCAATTGCAATTAAGTGGGGGTAGGAAGTGCCCAAACTTCACAATTTTAATTAAAGAAGTTTTCAAGTAAAGGACAGGATCAGAATGTGTGGGGGTGGGGAGGTTGTTGCCTTACAGGGCTGCCATCATTGCTATAAATAAGTGTAAGCAGGTATGGCTTTTCCTGCTTTGGTGTTCTGTTGGTGATCACAAGTTTTCACCTTTTGACTGCAACAAGCTGCTATATTCTCCAAGTCCCATCCTAGGTGTACAACAGATCTCATCAGAAAACACAGGCAGTGATCTGGTACAGAGAAGAGAAACCTTTGACACTTGGAGCAGACTGCTGAGTATTTGAAAAAGAAGTGCAGAAAAATTTGTTTGTAGCAGCAGTATCACATCCTATCCATGCACTAATAAAGTCAGTACTTTTTTCATTGCATCTACTGTAGTTAAAAAAAAAAGATATAAATGTCACAGTTGTTTTAGCACTGCGCAGTGTTGTATTTTAGGAAGTGTAGGCCTTACAATGCCTCTATAATGGCTGCACAGTCCTGTACTGCTTGCTGTAAGACTTACCATAATAAACATTATTATGATGACACATGACTGCATTGACTATAAGGCTCAGTTCTTCAAAAATCTGCCACATCACCTTAAATGTAATTGCTAAAGGTTTGTATTTCTGGGTAATGTTATAGAAAAGCCAGTTAATGTGGCAGTAACCTTTTTATCATTTCACTATTATATTTTGTAAAAATTTGATTGACATTTCCTTGACATTTTTTGGTGTTTTTAAAACTGGAGTATATAGTAAGTGTTGCAAGCACCGTAATATAATAGCATAATTCAGTAAAATATTGCTGTTTTCTTTAATATATGCAAAAATCCAGACAAACCTTTATAAACACAGTTTCATGTTATAAAGCTTTGTCTGGATTTGTCTGTTATAAGACAGGATGTATGTGCTGCAAAAAGTTAAACAGTAAAATCCGAGTACTTTTGTAAGACATGATTAAAGGAAGGCAAAAAAGCTATCCAGCTTTAAATAGTACAATGTAATTATTTGAGCCTGATGTTATTTCATGTGTAGCTGGAAGGCTGTCTCAAATATACTGATGTATTACATTGAAAACCGCCTTTACTCATAGCCTTAAAGACCATGTTAGCCATAGATCATACTTTTCAAAAAAGCAGCCAGCACCGTGTATAAAGCACTCATATGTTTTATTGGATTTAAAGTGGTTTACAGTAGTTCTACCAACATCAAATGATGTTGATGGAACTACTGTAAACCACTTTAAATCCAGTAAAACATATGTGTGCTTTATACACTTTGTTGGCCGCTTTTTTGAAATGCAGGATGGGTGTTTTGGCCATTTGCACCTGCAGTACTTGTGAGCGTCTTCTGATAGCCATAGATGATAGCTATAAAGATAACATCCAACTAGCTCCATGGGTAGAGTTACGGTCTTATGTGTAGCAGGTCCTGGGTTCGAGTCCATGTTCAAAGGTCCGTCTTACTTGTAATGTTTTCAATCTTCCTCAAAGGACTCTGCATTTTGCTTCTAGTCTATTAAACAGACAATACAAAAAGGACTAGAGATGCTGCAACAGAGTGCCTGGAACAGCTGCTCTGTTCAGTCTTTCTCAGTAAGAGAAAATGGAACAGAACAGCTGTCCCAGGCACTCTGCTATAATATTTTTGTTTGCAAACTTTATTTTGCTTTTATTTATTTATTTATAACTGCGGAAGACTGCCATCTGGTTACGTCCTTTACATCCAGCAATTAGGATGAGCATGAACATCAACAGTGAAAGCGCAGATTCTTAAAATCTTATTTTACCTAAAAGTCAGAACTGCATGAGAAAAATAAAAGTAGAATATTAATGCACAAGGGCCACCACAAAAACAAAAACATAAAGCAAATACTACATTCTGTTTCACGCCTCTGAACATGAATTTTTAGTACTCTGTAATGGGAACTGCCTGGGTGGTTTATGAGGAAGGAATTGCTAATTTATTTCTTTACTATGATTAAAGCCATTCTAGTCTTTGGGTTTTTAACCATTTCAAAGATGTTCTGATCTGACTGTTGACTTTTTGTCTTTTTAGTTAAAATGAGTGTAGGATTACATTTTTATAACTCAGACTTGTAGCTATGAGCATCTGCCTGGGTTTGCCTACATTTTACAGCCAAAAGGATACTTCATGGAAGAAGTACACTACTATTACAGTACAAATAGTACACCCCCTTAACCCCCACTGATATATTAGCAAACTTTGGAATCAAATACTGGAAAAGCCAGGGGGTTAACAGTGGTGGCAGCCCAGTTAAAATGCATAACTGTTAAGGCCTTTACCTCACAGATACAACATTCTGACCTCCAGTTATTGGCTAGGCTTTTAATAGTCTGTAAACTGATAGCCTAGTGTTTACTTATGAACCATCTGGGTTTGGCAGCCAAAGTCCCTTTCTTGACTCTTTCTCAGGGAGTAGTTCTCGGATAGCAGCATTCATGGGCAGTAACTATGTTTTAAGATTTTGAAAACTAAAGTGCGTAGTAGCAACAATGCCCTAGATGGTACTGGAAGACAAAACAGTTTACAGAGAGAGTTAAGAGTACTCATTTATTAGCCAGTGTCATGAAAGCGAGTACACTTAGCCTCCCTTTGATGATGTTCTTTTAGGAAAGTTGTAAATGCTTGGATTTCTTGGAAATGCTTGACTTCTACAGGCAAGTCATTCCAAGTTGCAGGAGCTAATCTTGAAAAGGCTGTTTTATCAATTGCTGTTATGAATGTGGTATGGATTACTTATTTGGCTCTTCCTCAGATAGTAGTTTTGTTATCTGAGGGGAGAGCATTTGTTGTAGTGGGCAGTAACCATACGTCAAGATTTTGAAAAGTGAAGTACTTAATAACAACAATGCCTTAGATGGTACTGGCAACCAATTATGTCATTTAAGTATATCAGAATGGTATTTCTGAGGGTCAACAACTAAGACAAAGCTACATATCTTGTTTTCAACGGTTTGCAGTTTCTGAGTGCTATATACTGAATGGAGACAATAGGGGAAGTCGATACTTTAGCTTGGGGATGAGATTTTGGTATTTGAAATAAGGGGGAGTAAAAACTGAGATATTCTATAGCATAATTTGATCTGTGTGAATATTTTGGATGTAATCTTGTCTGTATGGGTAGTTCATGTTGTCTTTAAATAGAACTGGCTGCAATGTGGGTAGTTTAGATTGTGTAAAGACTACTGTAACAATGGCTTTCTTAGGGTTTATAGGTGTTTACTAGACTAATGACTACAAGGGTCTTTTTTCTCCTAGCCATGCATCCCAAATCTCTGACAAGTTCTTGTACCCTTGATAAGTATAAGCAGGGGCTTAGGAGAAACATTTACAAGCTTTACTAAACATTTAGTTGTAAAGATTTACTAAACATTAAGCATACATTTACTAAACTAGGTATAAATCCCTATGTCACAAGATGGGTTGCCAACTGGCTCACTGACAGAACCCACACTGTGAAAGTAGCAGACTCTAAATCTAACTTCAGCCCAGTGACAAGTGGAGTACCACAGGGTTCAGTCCTAGGTCCTCTTCTGTTTGGTATCTACTTCTCTGACGTACAGGCTAACACAGAAGATCTTTGGCTAACAAAGTTCACAGATGACTGCAAACTAGGAGCCATAATCAAAACTCCTAACAATGTGGACATCCTACAAAAGGGCCTCAATGAAACAGATGCCTGGTGTCAAAGCCATGGCCTCAAGCTCAATGCCAAAAAGTGCATTGTCATCCCTTTTGGTAAAAACTCTGTACCCATGAACTACCACATAGGAGGTAGTCTACTTAACACCGAAAGTGTAATAGGAGACCTTGGGACACAGGTGGACAGTAGTCTCTCCTTTGATAATCACATCACCACAGTAGTCAGGAAATCCTTCTACTTGGCACACCTCATCACAAAAGGTTTCTCATCCAGGAAAAAAAGAGGTCATTGTTCCCCTCTACTCATCACTCATTAGATCCATTATAGAGTACAATGCCCTTTTGGTATGTACCTCACAAGACATCTACAACAACTGGAAAGGCCACAAAAATACCTCATAAAGAGGATTACCGGCCTCAAACAGATGCCCTATGCAGACCGTCTCAAAAAACTCCAGCTTTACTCTGTCACATATCTTCTACTCAGAGGTGATCTCTGCCTAACATACAAAGCTATGTCAAACCCAGAGCTGTTGGACATGCTCCATGTAAAGAAATCCCAATCCCTCCGAGCTACACGCTCTAGGGACCTAAACCTTGTCACCACAATAAACAGAACATGTCGGAGGGATAGATTCCTGTCCCAGAGACTTCCCATACTCTGGAACAAGCTACCTATCTATATCAAACAAAGCTCCTCATTAGCACTCTTCAAGAAAAATCTTGATGACTGGATGGGAGATAGGAAATTCACCCGGGGATCACTTCTGTGGCTCTGCTTGACAGGGGCACAAGAAAATTATTTTCTTGGGGGGCAAAAGCCAGGGTACCATTTGGCTAGGCTTATATAGGCCCTAGGGCCAATAGCCTAGTACCTACCTATGAACCTAAGCAGGGGCCTGTGAAATAAACAATTTACAGGCTGTCTGTGTCCATTAGAGTCCTGGGTGCCAAACCAAGGATGAATTTCCTGTTCTCCATCCAATTATTAAAGTTACACTTGAACTGAGTTAAGGATAAACTCTACTTCACATGGATGTAGAGCCTGTTCCAGAGAAGGTAGGGTGAATTATACTAAATTTTTCTCCTTTGGGTATATAGTTTTTGTAATAGATCTTTGGTTTCTTTAACAGTGGTAGCAGGTGCTCTGATGTGACAGAATTGTGGTACTACTTATAATGGGCTCAGGAACATTTAGACACATCTGTGTGTGAAGCCCACAAACTCTTTCATTGCTGTAATGTTTGTAACAGGGTTTTTACAGTGAAGACCTGCAGCTGTGTACAGTTGTCTGGGTTTGCTTATGTTTTAAGGTAAACCCAGAATACTTTACTCCAAGAAGTACTTAAGTACTTTTTTCCCAAAAGATGCATGAGATGATTCTTCAGAAGTAAAGAACACATCAGTTAGTTGGAGCTGAATTAATAATAATCCTTTTTTATCAGCAGGCTACCTGGATACACAGTCCTTTTTCAAGAGTGACCTGGAAGCCATGTCTTGTTAAGTGACTGGCTAAAGTTCACACAGTAAGTGAATGAGGGCAGGGGGAATCCAGCCCTGTACCATAGGAACTACATCTCACAACCTTAATTAACTTCTGCACCAGCAGCCAAAATTACATAGGATTTGTGTGTCTTTAGCAGAGCAAGCACCATGTGCAGTTGAAAGTTTATCAAAAACACACTGCTGTGTTAACTTAAGCACAATTATCCATTCTGATTGACTGTATATCTGCTTTTTATTTTTTTAGAGGGAGTGATATCTCTCCTCTATGACTCTGCTACTACTGTTAACAAAGTTGTGATGGAGTATCCTATGATCCTGTGACAGGATAGTATTGAATGTGCTTTCTGAAAAAGGAACTGATTTTTTTTAGCTCTGCTTATAATGTGCATTGGTAACTTTCTCAAGCATTTTTGTTTTACAATTAATTTCCATTTTAACACCTCAAATTAAAGTCACAAACAATTCTGCAAAATATGAAGATTATATGCTTTTTTTTTGGTTTCACTACTTACTCAGTTTTCCCATTAACCACACACACAAAATGATATGATGATATGTACTGGGCAATGATTTACACAGAATTGCAAAACATTATGGGTAATTAAAAACAACTTCTTAAGAAGAGCAGCTTCTTACTTACTTTGCAATTTCATTACCTATTTTCAGTACATGGTGCTCTAGTTGAAAGATCTAGCTGACAACTTGTCTTTCTAGGAGGTAACACCTAGAGATGCATTTAACGCAGAAGTACACCAACCTACACATTAATTTGGTGCGGTACTGTTCATTCTGTCTTTGGCAGGAGCTTTCAGCCCCAGAAGACTTGTGGGAGGCTATCCTTAAAATGCAAAATAAACATACTCTGTAAGTGAATAACTGTACACTTTGATATTTCATAAGATAAGGAGGTTATATACATCTTCAACTGTTTATAATTCTACTTGCTTCAAAAAGTTTCCAAAACACCTTAAGATTATTCAGGCATTTAATCTGTGAACATGACTGTACTCTTAATTTGTGTCTTAACCATTGTGGCACTTATTTAGACTGGTTTCAAATACGCTTGTATTTTCTTAAATTCTTGGTACTGATTATATACCTGCATGCATTTGGTATTTTGTGTTTTAGTTTGAAGCACATGGGTCCTTTGTCTTGATCCTCTTTTTTTAAGTGTTACCGTGAAAGGCAAACTCCAATTAGAATATGGTACCACTGTGGCACCAATGAGAAGGATGTACAGTTGGCAGGGCCATGGTACTTGGATCCACTCCACTGCCCACCAATAAATTGCCTTTATTTAACATTTGGGTTATGGTGTCTCAAGTCACCGCTCATGTAAAACAGAAGCATCAGTCCTTTACACTACCAGATAAGCTATCACGTCTCTCTCAAGACCTGCTTCAGGAGTCCATTCTGAGTATGTCTCATGGAATCCCTCCCCCTACTCTTGAGGATCCAGAGCCCTAACATTTAGTATAGTAGGAGCTGAAAGCTGAGCCTCTCCAACTCTTTCTTTGTGAATCTCTCCGGCTCTCCCTCCAAAGACATCTGCTTTCTTGACTGCTGCCTCAAATTCAGGCTTGCTACTACCATCTAACTCTCCACCTAACTCTCTCTTTGAACTTGCCCCCCCCAGAGATGGCCAGCACCTTTCAACAGGTTCACTGTTGCTACCTATTCCCGTCACAGAAACAGCCACATCACCAGCCTTGGTTGGAGGTATGGGCACTCTCTGGTTCTCTCCTCTGCTGCCTTTCCTGTATGCTTGCCCTGATGCTCAGCTATATGAAGCCACCTGTTCACAAGATACTACGTTATCAAAATCATTTCCTACTAAAACATCTGCTGGGATACCACTAAACACTCTGGCCAATGGTAACTGAAAAGGTGGGTCTCCTATGGTCCCAGCTGGGATGAACTGTCTGAGCAATTGTTCCTTTTTAACCACTGGAGGCTTAGCAATAGTTATGTCTGATTTATACTTCATACTGATGGGCTATTTCTCCTTCACCAGGTGGCAGTCTGGTACAGTGGTTAACTCCAGATACCCACCACACTGTTGTAGTGCTACCCCGTACTTGCTGCCTTTCACCAGACACTGGCAATATACATACCCCCTTTGGTTACACCTAGAAGATTTGCCCCCAAGACTTGGGTGTGCACTAGAGCCAATGGCTTCCCCTTTGCTTCAGGATCTGGCTGTGATGGCTCCCATGGGTCTCCTTATACACTGGTGGGTATCATCCTCTTCTTGTGCAGTTGTGGCCTGTTAGCTGACTGAAGAGCCCTCTTCCTCCCCATGTCTCCAACATTGCTGCATTCCTGGTCTGCCAACCAGATTCTCATGTCCTCAAGCAGAGCACTCACTCCCTCACAAGAATGTCTGCTAGCCTTTAAAATCCATTGCCAAGACATCCAATCATCTACCTATGAAAGTGCTTATTTCTCCAATAGAATCACACACACGGTCACCTATCGTTAATTCTGTGGTCTATGAATTTCTTGCTGAATGCTTCAGGAATCTGTTTAAAACATTAAAATAAATGTTTAGTTCTGTCATAATTTAAACAGTCTACATCATTTAACTTGGAAACAGCATGCATTGCCTTAACCAAATGCAGATGAATTACAAACCTCACCCAAAGCTGCTGATCAAATTAGTGTTAATTGCATGCAGTTTCAAATGCCACAAATGTGACTATAATAATCACCCCCCTCTTTATACTTACTTTCAAACATTCTGGTACAGACCTTAACATCTAGGGTTTGGGTCCTCCCTCTCCAGTACTGTTGTGCTTTTGGCAAAGAACTAACATTTCCCTTTCGTGCTGTCACTGACCTTCTCTTTCTTCAGCTTATTCTTGCTCTCTTTACACTTCATGCTGTTTTATTCATTCAGCTGCCTCAGGCTACTAACATTTCATCTCTAACTCAGGTCTCTCTAATGCCAACTGGGTTTTAAGGTCATCTGGGGAAGGGTTGGACTGCTGTTTTTCTGCAAACTGCACAGCCTCAGCATCTGTCTGGCTATCTACTGATTTAGCTGTCTGCATGCTAGCTGTATCCAAGGCTGCTATCACATCCTCCTTGGACACACTGGCATACAACTTTCCCTTAGTTTTACATTCATTTGTAAGCTGTGACATTGACATGTTGCAGTAATCTTCTCAGATCACTTCTGCCCTTTCCGAAACTAAACTATCTAAAACATAACTGCTATAAAATGTATACTTCTGGATATTAACTTTATGGCTACAAGGTTACACAGCTTTTTGACAAAACCATTATGCAGTTGAAATACATCCAATTGCAATATCCATACTGCTGCTCACCAATATAAAATACCTGGTCCAATTACTATATATGCCACTGCTGTGACAGTACTGTGACAGGCCAGGTCCAGTCAATGACAGCCAGCTGAGGGGTTTGCGTCCCACCACTGCCAACCAGTTGTGACATATGATGGCCAGGGCTTTATGTGATTCACTCTACTGCTACTGCCCAGAAATAAATTAACTTTATCTAAAACCTGATGGCCACTAGGTATATGGTCTGTTGAGAGACAACACTGGTATGAAACACAGTAAATACACAAAGGCATACATCAGCCAACTTAATATAGTTTGCCACACCGCCGTGTAGGAAACACTGACTGTTGCTCTAGGTATGGGCCTATGCCATCCACACCCCAAATTATATTTGGCACTGAATACTCCACTAGGTAACATCCTTTTCACACCACTTTCAGTGGGTTTCAGTGCTGCCCATTGATCACTTGTCCACAGTAGATGTACTCTGAATAAACTACTGCATTCACACACACACACACACACACACACACACACACACACACACACTTCCATGAAAAGCTAATAATATTCTCCAACCACTATGGCCTTTAGTCCTGGCCCACAGTAGTACTGGCACCGCTTCAGACTATCTGACTGGGGAGTCCCAGTTACTGTTTACACTCTTGATGCTAAGACAAGTAATTATAAACATATCCAGTAATGTGTAGCGCAACAATCTGGAGAGTTAGAGGTTAATGCCAGCAGCTTGCTATTATTTAGCAACAAATACCCTCTTAGCCATTAATAGATAAGTAAACAGACCATCCACAAGTTTTTTAAAAGTGAATAAATAAAAATACTTAAAGAATGAGTAAAGTAGTATGGTTAACAGCTAAATATGCGAAGAAATATTATATTTGCACACAGAAACATAAAAACAAGCACTCTGAACACATATTACAAGGGAGAAATCTGTCCATAAGTAGACTTTTGCCCTACCTATTTTTTAACTACACAAATTACTGAGCTCTAAGCTATACTTGCTGAATTTTCAGAATACATCCTGGGCAGAGACAAGTGCAGAGAACTTACTCATATGTCTATGTTCCAGGGTTGCTGTCCTTATTTCTCTTACTACTTTTTTGACTTTTGATTCAGACATTTGGCTTATCTTTTCCATAAAGAAGCCAAAGATGAAACGAGGCAGAGTCTCATACTTCACCTGCTAATAAGCTTGCTTTCCTGGTCTTGGACAGTTATTTCCTTACAACTTATTTGTACATTTACAGCTTACACTTCCTAGCCTAGGAATAGTCACACATCTTTTATTCCCGGGACATAACAATTACAGTTTTCTGTATCATACATCTACTATACATTCTACATCCTACCTATAACTGCTGTATTTCCCAGTAGAATGTGGTTACAAAAATCCCTTGCAAAGTTCAAATATATTTTGTATACCACAAAGAATAATGTCATAAGTTCGCACATCTTTTCATGACACAAAAAAATCACACAGATTGCACAGTGAATAACATTTTAGTTTAGTAGCTGCCGTTTCTTTAAGGCTTAAGTGCAGTTGACATCTTTTACATTCCAGCTCAGAAAAACAGTGGCAGATTTGTTCTTGGACATTGGTTACATCACTTTTAGGCCTTACCACTTGTGATTGGCTACCTTGTAAGAAAGGGAACACCCCCAAGACAATGCTGTTTTGATCTTTAGTGCAGCATCTCTGGAATGTCACAGTACTAGTTGACAATAAGAGCTGATAATTAGCACTGCAATGTTAAAACCTAGCATCCATTTGTGAGCCAGGCATTATTGTGTAGAAATGCGGTAGTAGTTCCAGCAAGGAAGCCAGTGAAAAATAGTGGTGGGCACAACTGTGTATTTGTTTGGGCGTAGATCAGCTGTAGAACATGTGTAAGTCGCAGTGTATCTACAGCACCTATTAGGATTGCTTGCACAAGGTGCAAAACGAATAAGTTTCTTATGACAAAAGCTCCTGACAAAATGTAGTGCTGAATTAATGCTGAAACTGTGCTGATAAAATACATGATGTGTGTTCAGTTTTTGATATTCATTTGAAAAACACACAGTCCCTTCAACACCTGTGCCACAGGTAAGACACAGATCACCTGGGGAAAAGTCCTGGCTTCATCCCTTTATGCTATGGGATCAGGTGCACATAGACAGCTATTTTAATTGCATGTCTGTTGCACCTAACATATTTGTGATGAATGCCTGATCTTGGCTTTCTTTGCTTTGTAGGATGCAATCCATGCAGAAAAGAAAAACGTCTGGTGCTCAGAAGAGGAAGGCAAAATGTGCACGAGAAGAGGAGGCAGTACAGCTGTCTAAAAGAATGGCTGCATTTCTTATTTGGTTAGCATGTTTACTTGTTGCAAACCAACAACCTCTGTGATTATCACAATGTATACCAGGTATGCATACCCTGCATTGTATCAAATGCACGAGTGTGTTTTTTTTTTTATTTACAGACATGCCGATAAACCGGTATGTGCTATGCCACAGGTTGGACCTTGTAATGTCTCTGCTGAAGGCCGATCTTCAACCAGGTAAATATGACTTCATATAACATACTGACTGTTTTGTACGTTTGGGTTTTACCCTTGTTTTCTTTCTTTTTTCATTATGGCATTATTTGTACAACCCTAATGCACTTATTACCATAACTGCTGACTTGTGTGTTTATAGAGACATGGTACATATCCACGAATGATGCAGCTCACTATGGTATGTATATTATTAGCATGGCATCACTGACAAGTATATTGTTTTTCACCTTGTGCAGTAAGATTTATTTTTAGCTTTGGAACTTAGTGCTGAGGAACCTTTCTTCTATTTTGTTTCCTTGGTGTGTGTTTCAGACAAGATCATGATCTCCAGGATTCTGTTCAACTTGTAGTACCTGCTGCTGTCCCTGAACGACTACCAGCAAAATCCGTGCGTTATAATCTGCCTACTGAAAATGGCAATTAAGTAATGCCATAAAGCAACACATCTAAACTTTAGTGAAGACAACAAAGTCACAGACGTGATGAAGGTGATAGTGGCTTATATAATCGTTATGCTCTTGACAGTAAACCAAACAAATTGCCATTTTGACAAACCAGATGGTATTACCACAAAATTACCAGTATACAGAACAGCTTATGAGTGCTTGTAATGGTCATGAGCAACATCAAAAGATAAACTGGTCCAATGCCAAGAAAATATTTGAAGAGCACAGTATTTCAAAAGAGCACAGGAATGCCATTGTAAAGAAAGATGGCTTTGTAAGTACATATTGGGGACAGCAGACAACTGTATAGCAGTGTCATGTGAAGGAGGAATGTAAAACATTTGAATTCAGTATAAATGCTCTATGATACATTGTCAACATCATTCACCTCTGTGGAAGAAAAAATATTCCATTAACAAAGTTTGATGCTCTTGTGAGGTACACTGGGTCGCCGGATGCTCTCTTCCATGAACATTTGGGTTGTGCTCCAAGAAATGCACTGTATACATCTTCACAAGTCCAGAAGGAAATTATTCAGTTAGTAGACCCACAGATACAAAAACAAATTCTCAAGTCAAAGCAGCAAAATGTTTCAGCCTAATTGCCGAGGGGACCACAGATATTTCTACAGAGGACCAAATAATTCTGGCAGTTGTTATGTACACCGCAGTGACCATGGAGGTTTTGCACTTAGAGAAGATTTTATTGACTTTGTGGAAACATTTGACACTATTGGACAAGCAGTGACTGAATTATTTCTATAACAACCGACTGCATGTGTTCTTGACATACAAAACATGACAGGCCAGGAATACAGTAGAGTTACCAACATCAGCAGTGGCAACTTTAATGGAGCACAAATGGGACTGCGTGGAAATCATTCCAGAAGCAAACATTGTGGATTGCAGAATCTATCATTTGAATACAGCAATATTCCACTCATGCAATCTTTCCCAGATACTGAACATGTTGGACACATGCAGGAAGAACATCACAAAACTGAACTTGTTAGCCAGGGGCAGTAACATTTACTCTTCTGAGCTTAAAGAATTTGAGAAGCTACCCAGAGAATGGGAGGATGAAGAAGACTACATCAGAACCTTTCCTGACCATAGGATTATATAATCAATGATCCTGGCAGACTGTCTTCAAAGCTTAATGTTGAAATATCTGGTTATAATAAGTAGTCTGGAGAAGATTGCAAACTTTGATAAAGAGGCTGACCAGCTGAAGTACTTGTGCACCAAGTTTGGTTTCCTCGTTTGTTTGACCACTGCTGGCTATATACTAGAACTGGTAAAACCTCTTTATGATTACCTTTAACATGAAGATAGTGACCTAACTGAAGCATCTGATGGAGCAAACATCATCATCAATACACTTCGGAGAGTATGGAATGATGCTGGTAATACATTTAATGCAAAGTTTGCAGAGGTGAAACACCAGGCAGAGTCTGTGTCTGCTCATGATGGCGTGCCCAGAATACATAGCAGGCAAAGGCAACATGCCAATGTGACCATGTCTGACTCTGCAGAACATTACCACAAGAACTTGTTTATCCTTTTTTTGGATCATGTCATTTCAGAAATGACTGGGCAACTTATTGACTATTGGCCACCATTTCTTGCTCAGTACTTGTTACCAGTGGTGGCTGGTGACTTCAAATCAAAGGGGGGCTGCAGGAAACAGCTGAATGGGTGAAGCCAATGGGAAGGGTGCAGCCAACTTAGAAAGGGGAGAAGCTATGCTCAAAACCACAAAAACTGGAACTTTAATTAAATATGCTGCACTGGATACCAAACCATCATTATGAATCCATTCAAGACAAAATAAAGTATAGAAGAAAAAAATATTTCAGTGCGTTGGCTGCATGACAACTTACTTAATATCTAGATGGAAACATAAAGGTTGTGAGGCATGAAAAAATAAATTACTTTTTAAATACATTAATGGCATGCCAGTCAAAATCAAGTATAAGAAAAACAAGCACTTAACTCAAACCACTTCTCTTTGCACTGCAATTCTAATTATAATTTATATTCAGCTTTATTAAAGTACCAAGTAACATGCTGAAAGTAGCAATCTCTGTGATTGATACCCCCACTTGTAAAAATGTTTTGTATCCAAAAAAGACCTGCTGCCTGACAACAACTAATCTACTTGTTTCATGGGGAAAACATGATCAAAGTAAAAAATGAAACGCAAACAAGAAACAAGCTCAAGATACATTGCTTATAGGATTATTGTACAGGTAATGGACCACACATGATAGATTGGCATTCTGTTTGGTTTACAGGTAAGGTTTATAGGTTCATGGAATATAGGTGCATAGATTAGTACTAGGCTAACTGCCCCTGCAAGCCATTTTAAGCCTAGCCAATTATTCCTTGTGAGACCCAAGCCCTGTATCTTGTGGTTGTAAGGTAAACACCTTAACCATTAGGCCACCCTCCCAAACCCTGCAAAGATGACTGCAAGTCTC
The DNA here is from genome assembly GCF_019279795.1 of Protopterus annectens. Lineage (NCBI taxonomy): Eukaryota > Metazoa > Chordata > Ceratodontiformes > Protopteridae > Protopterus > Protopterus annectens. The sequence continues at coordinate 865,637,743 of NC_056725.1, read as the reverse complement.
CAACAAATGCAATGAGCTTCTTAAAATAATGTAATCCTGCCTTTTACTACAAATACTGTCATATGCATTTCAATACCCAAGGCTTATACATTATCTAGTTATGTAAGTATTCTCTGCATGGCAACAACAGAAAGGCTTTCAATGTTGGCAATTCTTTAACAGTATGCTTATTAAAACCTACTTGCATCTTACAATCTCAGACAAGATTACCTGATGGTCATTAAAGCATTGCTACTTAAACACACAGCAACGACACTTTCAGAGTAATAATAAGCATAAATCAACAGTATAAAAATATGACAGAAACCAGAACATTCTGCAAAGTCAAGGACAGAATAAAAGTAGTACTTGTGTCTACCTTGGATGGGAGGATATTCTGCACATTTACACTGCATAACTGCTCCTTGCCTTGCTTGGACACATACAGAATCACTACATGACGGAGTGGGGTGCAACAAGTATGTTTGAAACGTCTCTGGCTGACTGTGATGGCCCTGACACATTTGCCATACCTCTCAACCTCAGAGCAAGAAATCTGGACAAAGCCATACATAAACGTGAGATAAAGGCCCAAAAATAAGGACACTTTTTAAATATTGCTCTTATAAACTTAGAAAGATAATAGAATAGTAGGTCTTGCATTAGTATGAATTTTTCTGAAGGGTATGAAATCTGAAACTCAATGTCATTATTTTATAACTTCAGTCTTTAATGATTTGCCACTAATTTGCCAAAAAAATACAATTTTATGAAAAATGGACCAAAAATGTGATGCAAAAATATAAAACAGCCACACAATACAGCTGGGAACCTGTCAAAGAAGGGACGCTTTTTTAATATTAATACTGCTAACTTGAGCAGCTGACAAAATAAAAGAATCTACATGCATTTCTGAAATAAAAGTAATCTATAACTCAGATTATTACAGTTATTTCTTAATTGTAAACCATCCACGTTGCCATTTTGCGGCGGGATTATTAGGGGAAGAGTAACATTTTGAGTCAAAAATATGCCTAATTCTATTGTATAAGTGGAAAACATGTATTCAGCATGTATATATCTCTTGGCTGATCTGGTATTTTGTAATGTTGTCACAGCTGAATTTCCCTGCCTTATGTTGTTATATAGGCGTTAGTATGTCGCCTTGATTCAGTTCAGCTATTGATATTTGCCCCTTATATTTAGTACTCACACACTGTATTCAGCAGAAGCTACAGGCTGTCTATGTTTGAGTGTTTGTCTGGCTGTCGGTTTTTTGCTAAACTTTATTTTTACTGGTTTCCTACAACGGAAGCCATTTGAATTTACATAATGGGAGCCCTTTGGAATACCTATTGCTCGTAGTAGAGTTAGGTGAGTGGATAGATGGTAGTAACTGGACAGTCGTCCCACGATGTTTGTATATGACTCACGCCCTCTAACATTATACTTTTTTGATCTGCAGCGGTTGGTACAGGTCTGTTAATTATTGACACTCTATAAGCTGACCTTTTATAGGAATGACATAATGTTATTGTCTTTCTTACTTGGTACTAACGGCTGCTTTTTATTGCCCTTTAAGTGCCTGCTAGTGATTGTTGTGAGCAGGACGTCTTTACTCTGTGATCGATCTTGTGTGGACTGATAGTTTATTTGATTAGACAGAGACGAGGGATACCTTGTCAGCAATGATTGCTGTACATTGGATTGTCATCTATCTGTTATGGGGTAAGATTAGATTACACTTTCACAGTTACGGTTTAGGTTAGCACTGAAATATAATACGTGACCATGCCGTCATGGAGTTACGATCAATGTTTTCCAGCGCCAACAGAAGTCAGCTCTGTTTTTAGTTAACATAATTAGATTGCAGCTTTTTATTCTTGTACGGCTACATATTGTTTTTTTGTATAAGATTTTTTTTATATGATCTATTTTTTATGGTGCATTAGTTATCTCTGCTGCGTTTGTTGTTAAAAAAGCGTATGGGGCTTTTTTATTTGTTGAGTATCCTTTACAAGGATTGGAGTATGCGTGTGTCAGCGACCTTGGATATGAGCCGGTAGAGTAGACACAATTATATGTATTAATAGAAAGACTGTCAGATTCTAATTATGGAACTCTGTTTTCAGTTTTATTTTTTGTGTGTACATGTAGATCACGCAGCTTCTCTCCGAAGCATCGCGACTACAATACTAACCTTCTGCGGTTAGGTAGATGGTTTCAAAATGTTGTTTATGTGTGGTGTATTTTGTTCAAGGCACTTTTGCTATGTATGCAAATTACTTTTATATTGCTCATTTTATTATTCTCATTCTTATAATGTTTTTAATGACATTTTTTAATACTGTTTCTTTAAACTAGCAGTGGTTAATTGCTTGCCAGTTATCTAATTAGGGATTAATTAGTTATTTTGAGCGCCAAAAGTTTTTGTATAAGAGGTAGTCATGTTTTATGTTCTATTACACCTGATGAAGCGAAGTTTATCTTCGTGAAAGCGCTTGTGGTTTTATTTCAATAAAAAGCTTCTTGTTCCAGTGATCAGCTCCGTGTGGTGACTCCAGTGGATTTTGTGTTTTCCAGCTTCCCCTGTTTTTTCCAAGGGGAGTCTCTGTTTTCCTGCCACAGTTTTTGGACTTTTTTCCTCTCTGCTGTTGTGCTGTTAGCAGGATAAACACATGGAACCTTGCAACATTGAGTTAGATTTTTGTCCAGAGACGAGGAAGCACTGTAATGAAAATCCTTTATTGGCTCTGGAATTGACTAACCGAACTAATGTGTTACCTACTACACCGAATGGTGAGAATGTTACAGAATTTAATAGATTGTTTAGAACATTTCAAGATGATTTATATCAGTTGCAGAGACTAGCCTGGCAGAGACTCCATTTAGAGGCATGCATACATTTTAAGATAGTACCTAGAGGTATGCGTGTTTTTTGTATGCCTTCTTATGGAAGTAGTCATCCTCTGCTGTTAAGGAAATGGCAGGACCTTAATATACAACTAGGCTTCAGCTATATGAACTTGCTGCTGGAATATTTTTCTCCACTGGAGATTGAGTTAAGAAATAAGGTAGATTTACAACATACAACCATTACTGAACGTTTTAAGGCTGAATATTATACCAAGAGATTAGATTCTCTTTGGGTACAGGTAAAATCATTCAGTGAAAGACTTAAAGAAGTAAAACACAAAAAATTGATTAGAGATGCTAATGATTTTGCCAACGGCCAAATTTTCGTATGGCCTAGAACTGAGAATGTACGCACACAGAATACACGCAACGAGGGGCTTTCTAACCAGGCTTCTCACCCTTCATCTTTGCCTTCAGCTGATTTGGTTACTGAACCTTCTTTGGACTCAGGTACCCCTTCTACAGTAAACAACACGGCCTTCACGGCATCTGTACCCCCACATCCTGTTTCTATGTTTTCTGGAGAGACTAATATGGACCATTCCACCCCGCCTCCCAATCAACAGGCAGCCAGAACATTTCTGTCAGCAGGTGCTAAACCCAAGGATACGTCCTCTGCAAATGGCCATTTTTTACCTTTTCCGGTCAAACAGCAGACAGGATGGCGAGGCCGGTCAAGCAGCAGAGGACCAAGGAAAAGAAAGGGATCCGCAGAAAACCATCCCAGTACCAGGAAACAAAGGAACTGAGATTAAGATCCTTACATGTAGAGGAGGGAAGATCGAATTCCCTTGTATGTAACATCTCCAGTTATACTTTGTCTGAGTCTGAACTTTCCCTTTTGGAGAAAGGGTTGAACTTTGTTCCATCGCAAGTCAGCTATCTAAGTGACATTCTTGTAGATTTAAGGCTTTTTTGCCGTAATGTTTCTCTTAAGATTCTATTCAAAGACAGTAATGCTTTGGACACTAATACTGTTAGAGGTTTTTTAAGAGTGAAAAGCAGTTTTACTCCTATGATGCCACACAATGTGGAGAGCTTTTTAAAAATGTGTGAGCATGATTTTTACGAATGGTTTAGGCTAAACAAAAAAAGATGCCGCTTTTATAATGTTAGTAAAGATGAGCAACTTTCCATTCAGTCTTTGAAAAATAATGTTAATGTCACAGTTAAACCAGCTGACAAAGGGGGAGCAGTAGTTGTTATAGATTCTCTTGAGTATGTTACCACCATGAATAATATGCTATCAGATGACAAAGTATATGAGGTCATTTCTAGAGAAGAAGTTAGGAGAATAGTGAAACAGTTACATGACAGCCTCTACGATCTCTTGATGTGTGGTCAGATTAGCTGTGAACTCTATGAATACTTTCTAATAGAGTTTCCCACTCTGCCCGTTATTAAGGGCTTACCCAAAATTCATAAAGGGGTTAAACCAGTACCCATGAGACCCATTGTTTCAGGTGAACGATGGATAACTTCCACCATTTCCACTTTTGTGGAAGGACTTTTACGCCCCCTGGTGGATGATATTCCTGTTATCCTGAAAGATTCTTATCAACTTATTGAGTTTCTTAAGAATTTTGAGTTGGAAGGGAAAGTTGGCAGCTTATTGCTAGTGACTATGGACGTCAAAAACCTTTTTACCAGCATTCCCAATGATTTGGGACTGCAGGCTATCAGAGAGATCCTAGTTAGCAATTCAGGTTATAGCAGTAGTAGGCAGATTCTATTCAACTGCCTACTTGAAATGATATTAGAAAATAATATATTTCTATTTCATGATCAGCTATACCTTCAGAAATGGGGAGTTGCCATGGGCACTCCCTGTGCTAATAGCTATGCTAACCTTGTGGTCCATCATTGGGAATTGAATTGTCTGTTTAAGCATCCAGGTTACAGTAAGATCAGACTATATAGGAGGTTTGTTGATGACGTCCTCTTTCTATGGGAGGGGACAGAAGTAGAATGTTTGAGCTTCATTACAGCACTTGAAGAGATGTCCACCTTCTTAAGGTTTACAGCTGAAATCTCTCCAACCACAGCTAATTTCTTAGACTTGAAGTTGGGAGTTAATGCTAATAAGATAACTACCTCTCTATACAGGAAATCCACCTGGAGAAACACTCTGTTACGATTTGAAAGTATGCATCCCAGATTTACATTCAGAGGGATAGTCTTAAGTCAAATGTATAGAATTTGCAGAATTTGTAGTAACAAGAAGGATATGGTTTCAGAACTGAATATACTTGAAGGGTTATTCAAGGAAAGAGGGTATCGTCCCAAGTTGTTAGCTGACTGTAAGCAGGAAGTTATGAAGAAAATGTTTAACAGAACAGATGGTTCACCCTCTGTTAGGAGCACCTTTCTGCCTTATGCATCTGGTCACAATAGGTACACTGATAGACTTACTTATGTCACTAGTTACACTAGTGACGTAATTGAACATAACAAAATCGTCATGAAGAACTGGAATGTTCTGGTTACAGATCCACTCACCAGGAAAATTGTAGGGGATAACCCAAGGTTTAGTTACAAAACCTGTCGTAATCTAAAACGTATTCTATGCTTTGAGCATAGCTCCTTGCCTATCAGCCACCTTAGTGATTTGCTCGGGACATTTCCATGTGGACACTGTCACATGTGCCCAAGAATATCCAAGAATACATGTTTTTCTCATCCAGATGGCTCCTTCATTTTTACACCTAGGTTCCACAGTGATTGTGATAGTACCAACCTTATTTATCTAGCGATATGTGATTCCTGTCAGGCATTTTATGTAGGCCTCACGAAGAGACGGCTCCGGGATAGGGTCTACAATCATTGCTACGATATCAGGAAAGGCAATGAGACTAATGCTTTGGCTAAGCATGTTCTGGAATATAACACACATAATTTTCATTTTTTGGTTCTGGAACTTGTGCCAGTCAGTAACAGGGAAGGAGACAACATGAATCACCTGGCTGTTAGGGAACTTAAGTGGATCTTCACCCTGAAGGCCCACTTGAATCCAGGTATCAATCAATATGTATCTGTTAAACCCATCCTCAATAACAGGAAGTTGTGAGAATATAATATATGCTTAGATGTCTGCTTCATATATAGTCTAGTTTCCCACTCTTGCTTTAATATATGTGTTGTTTCAGGTTTGCTTTGTTATACTTTGGACTATAGAGATTCCACCCATGGTCATTTGCCTGTATTTATGTGCCTGATCTCTTAGATAGTTTACAAGCCTGTTATAATCAGAATGCTCGGGTACGATTTTGGTTGTTATATATTTTGATATATATTTTTTGATATATTTGTCTTATGGTTTGGTTAAGATTCATGTATATGTATTGTTAGATAATATGGCTGGTAACACAGCCTTATCATTAGTGTTTTGACACCTAATATCTTTGCCCTCCTTTTCGCAACTGAGGTTTCATAGTATGCATTTGTGTTGGCCTGTTTGTATATAAAGCTAGGAATTTTTTATTGTATAAGTGGAAAACATGTATTCAGCATGTATATATCTCTTGGCTGATCTGGTATTTTGTAATGTTGTCACAGCTGAATTTCCCTGCCTTATGTTGTTATATAGGCGTTAGTATGTCGCCTTGATTCAGTTCAGCTATTGATATTTGCCCCTTATATTTAGTACTCACACACTGTATTCAGCAGAAGCTACAGGCTGTCTATGTTTGAGTGTTTGTCTGGCTGTCGGTTTTTTGCTAAACTTTATTTTTACTGGTTTCCTACAATGGAAGCCATTTGAATTTACATAATGGGAGCCCTTTGGAATACCTATTGCTCGTAGTAGAGTTAGGTGAGTGGATAGATGGTAGTAACTGGACAGTCGTCCCACGATGTTTGTATATGACTCACGCCCTCTAACATTATACTTTTTTGATCTGCAGCGGTTGGTACAGGTCTGTTAATTATTGACACTCTATAAGCTGACCTTTTATAGGAATGACATAATGTTATTGTCTTTCTTACTTGGTACTAACGGCTGCTTTTTATTGCCCTTTAAGTGCCTGCTAGTGATTGTTGTGAGCAGGATGTCTTTACTCTGTGATCGATCTTGTGTGGACTGATAGTTTATTTGATTAGACAGAGACGAGGGATACCTTGTCAGCAATGATTGCTGTACATTGGATTGTCATCTATCTGTTATGGGGTAAGATTAGATTACACTTTCACAGTTACGGTTTAGGTTAGCACTGAAATATAATACGTGACCATGCCGTCATGGAGTTACAATCAATGTTTTCCAGCGCCAACAGAAGTCAGCTCTGTTTTTAGTTAACATAATTAGATTGCAGCTTTTTATTCTTGTACGGCTACATATTGTTTTTTTGTATAAGATTTTTTTTATATGATCTATTTTTTATGGTGCATTAGTTATCTCTGCTGCGTTTGTTGTTAAAAAAGCGTATGGGGCTTTTTTATTTGTTGAGTATCCTTTACAAGGATTGGAGTATGCGTGTGTCAGCGACCTTGGATATGAGCCGGTAGAGTAGACACAATTATATGTATTAATAGAAAGACTGTCAGATTCTAATTATGGAACTCTGTTTTCAGTTTTATTTTTTGTGTGTACATGTAGATCACGCAGCTTCTCTCCGAAGCATCGCGACTACAATACTAACCTTCTGCGGTTAGGTAGATGGTTTCAAAATGTTGTTTATGTGTGGTGTATTTTGTTCAAGGCACTTTTGCTATGTATGCAAATTACTTTTATATTGCTCATTTTATTATTCTCATTCTTATAATGTTTTTAATGACATTTTTTAATACTGTTTCTTTAAACTAGCAGTGGTTAATTGCTTGCCAGTTATCTAATTAGGGATTAATTAGTTATTTTGAGCGCCAAAAGTTTTTGTATAAGAGGTAGTCATGTTTTATGTTCTATTACACCTGATGAAGTGAAGTTTATCTTCGTGAAAGCGCTTGTGGTTTTATTTCAATAAAAAGCTTCTTGTTCCAGTGATCAGCTCCGTGTGGTGACTCCAGTGGATTTTGTGTTTTCCTAATTCTATAAAACAATTTATTTGCATGTACCTCTCAACCTGTTAATGCAGGAAACCTGGACAAGGCCAAACATACTGGGGGAACATATAAACAGTACTAAAATTGTTGTATAAACTGAGACAGTTGATAGAATAACAGATCTTGCTTTAGCATGCATTTTTCTGAAGGTTATGAAGTGTGAAACTCAGTGTCTGTCATTATTTAGTGACTTAATTTCTAAATTATTTGCCAGAAAACCACACATTTTATGAGGAACAAACCAAAAATAAGAAGCAAAAATCTATTGATTCTGTGAAAATCTGGACAGTTGAGAGGTATAGTTCAGCCGGGGCTATCTTTGAGTTTGCTGACCTATCCCCTCACAAAATCATGGTCGAATGGAGCCTCAACCCTGCAGCCATTCCAATGAACCATTACTTGGCTTTCATCCCATTTACCATAAACACTAATGTGCATACTTCTTTATTTCTATGATGATTTGGACTTCATTTGAAAGTTTTACTTTGCATTTTACAGCTTGTTTGTGTCTTTCGGCTTTTCCTGGTTAGGGGTCACCACAGCGGAACTCCGGTCCGCTAATGATTGGCAGTTGATTTTTACATACCGGCTTGCCAGGCCTGATGCACAACCTTCAACGAAAGTACTCCCATTCATGCATGTCTCCATGCAGAAGACGCTAGCTGAGAATCAAATCGGACAGCGTCTTACTGTGAGGCGACAATGCTACCGCAGCACCACCACCACGGTAAGACTATTTTGCATTTTACAGCACAAACACTAAAACATCTGCTAAACAAAGTGATGCACTCTCACAATGAAAACAGTCTTATTAGCATTAAAACTTATCTGCCCTTGAAACTCATATTCATTGAAACAGCATTGAAACCCACATTCAAAGAAAATACATTTTGCCAGTGGCAGATAAAGATTAACTTTGGGCTGTTTTCAAATCATAGGCCCCTTGCACACGAAACATACACATGCTTTTTGATACACCTTCCTGATTGTATTAAATTATATTCCTTGTACAATATAGTACAGTTTTTAGACGGCATTTTAAATTTGTTGTTTTGAACATTTTTCCAGTAAACAATGAAACAAAATGCATGCACCAATAATGACAAAACTGCCCAATTCAGAACATTTCTATGATAAAAGTCTACTCGAACTTCTACAGTCCACCAGTATCAGTAAATATGTACAATCTCTGAAGAAGTAAAAGTCATCTAAATAATTCCACATTAAAGAAATCTGTAACTAATGAAGAAGTTGCTGCTAGCAAACAACTTTATATTTCATTGTTTCATCTACAAATAAAGTGCCTGTTGCCCTTGAGGAATAAACTGCCTATGTTGCATTAAAAAAACGATAAGCTAGTGATATTGCAATAGGGAATGGATGGCAAACTGATAACAGGTTCATATAGTTACTAGGTATCTTCACCAAAAAGGACTGCAGCATCCACCACCTTTACAATACAGTACAGTATCAGCAATGCATCTACCTACTGTGGGAGTAGAACCCACAGCCTTCTGCATCAAAAGCAAGTACACTACCTGTTATGCTATTAACAATGCAAGCAGACGCAGCATAAGCAGCACTAAACTTTTGTTCCCCTGCAGCTCTCAGCGTCTTGTAAAATCTACTTGACACTCAGCTGTATCTCTGAACTTTGCAGCACAAGAAATCTGGAAAAAGCCAAAATTTGGGGGGGGGGGCAAAAGACCAAAAAACAGGGACACATTTTAAACATTGCTTATATAATGTTGGAAAGTTGCTAGAATAAAATGTGTTACCACCATACATTTCACTGCCAAATATTGAACACAGGACCCTGTGCAAAATAGTCAGAAAAACATACCACTATGCCAAATCATCTGTTTTATGAAAGAGAGAAAGACTGAAACTTCAATGGCTACCAATTAGTGAATTCAGTTCTCACCAAAGCAGTCAACATCTTAGCACAAAACACCTGAACAAAGCCAATAATGTGGGAATACAGTCCCAAAAATATGGACAAATTTCAAATATCCATCTTATAAACTTAGAAAATTGCTATAATAATAGGTTTTGCGTTACCATGTACTTTCTGAGGAATATGAAGTCTGAAATTCCAAATGCTTGTCATTTTTATTTAACATTTGTTAACCATGAAATCTGACTTGGAACAAAAGCCAATTTTCAGCAGAAACACTCCAGTCACATGTCTTTGCAAGATGGGAGGACACCAGTGCAAACCCACACAAACACAGGGAGGACATGCAGACTCCACACATAAGGCACCCCAGCCAATAATTAAACCAAACAACCTGTAGCTGTCAGGCAACAATGCTACCACTGCACTACTGACTGTGCTAAGAAACAAAAATACAGAAACCACAGATTTTATGAGGAACAGAACAAATATGAGGCAAACATCTGCAATTTTTTATAAATGGTGGTGGGTAGGGAATTCAGGCTCTTGCCACTTGGCCCCAAGGTCCAAGGTTCAAGCCTTATTCTCCACCCACCACCATGTAGCAACTGGGGCATTACATACACATACACACACACACACACACACACACACACACACACACACACACACACACACACACACACACACACGCACACGCACACGCACACACACACACACAAAACCTGAGCCAAAGCTGCTATAAAGTCCTTTCCATGCTGAATACATCCCTTTCTTTCCGAGCCAAGTAAAGCCATGAGCAAAAGCTGCTGTAAAGCAAAGTCCTTTCCATGCAGAATAAAGCTCGCGCTAAATCCGCCGAGCCAAGTCATTTCTGTTCTGGTCCTTCCTTTCCGTGACAGCACCTAGTCCTTCCTGCCTGCGGACATTGCAGTCCAATCCCCTTCCAGTCTATGTAGTTGTAGTAACTGCATAGTCTGCTGGGAAAATTTGGAGTTGAATGTTGTCTTCATACTCTGGACTGCTGGTGGAGACAGGCTGGATTCTGTGTGCATGCTCCAGACTGGTTCACCAGCAGTCCGAATGCTGTGAGTGCACATGCGCGATGTTCCGGGACTCGTGTTTTTTATTTTCTCTTTTATTTTTATTTATTTCATTTTCTTTTTTGTTTTATTTTACATTTTTAAAGCTGGGGGGGGGGGCTGCGCAGCTGGGAGGGCTGCAGTCCAATAGCATGAGCCACCCCTGCTTGTTACCACATAAACTCTCTGGAATGCAGTCTGATGAAATAGTGAAAGCTGTTTATGAAGCATATGAGGTTGACCTTTCCAGTGCAGAAAATCTTAAAGTGGAGTTACAAAGATGGACAATTTTGTGGATGTTGCACCCAGAAGACCAACTGCCCAACTGTCACATACCATCACTGAAACATTATATCTTCAGTGAGTGATGCATTTTTTTCCATGCATTTCAACAGTGCTTTCTGTTTTTGCTACCATGCTTGTTGGTGTTGCTACAACTGAGAGATCTTTATGTTCACTGTGCAGAGTCAAGGCCTGGCTGAGGAACACTATACAGGAGAACAGGCAAGTTTGCCACTGATGCATCTACGTTGTGATGTCCCAGTCGATCTGTTGCAAGTGTTGAAAGACTTCGGTCACTGTGATGATCACCAGGTGGCCTCTGTCACCAGACGACTTCATCTAGATGTCCTTTCATGTGTTTGGTTTGTTGTAATTGTGAAGGTGGCATGTGCAACATGTAACCTGTACTTGGATTACTAGACTTGATTATTGGTGGTTGCATTTATTTTGGCAATATGCTTTTCAATGGAACTGTACCATACTGTAAAACAGAAGTCTAAATGTGAGACTGAAAGTTAGTTTGCTTTGGCCAAGTAATTTACACTGTCATGGAAAATCAGAAATCCATACAGCATAAGTAGCTAGTGCTGTACAGAAAGTTGTGTAGGAAGTGATTCTGCATTATGCTTTGTCTTTTTTTTTTTTTTTTTGACTTTTTTACGGACGTTTCTTTTGCAAGGCCACTCATCTGAGTTACAAGCCACTTTTGTGTGAACAGGTTAGAATGGAATACACGCAGAAAACTTTCCCGTGAACAACATAGCTTAGGTTACCTGCATGCTTTTTAAAAAAATGAAAAGGAGTACAGCAATTGTTATAAAAACTACCATGGTTGAGTCTTTTTGCATACCTGTACTGGTAACATTCTACAACTGCATTATAATTAAATGACTATAATGATAAGCTAGACGTAGAACTGACAAAGGTGTGTCACTGAACCAGAATGCCATGTAGCCTAACACAAACCTTTCCATAGTTAGTAAGATTACTATATGCCTGTTATTGTAATAACTGGAAATGTGACAGTGCTGCAAAGTGCTGCCATCTTACTGTAGCTAGGAAGAACAAACGTCTGTCAAAAATTGTACACAGTTGTTCTGCAAAGTAGTACTGTAAGCAAAAGCCAGTCTGTGTGTGTGGGCAAGGATTTAATATGCGGTGCTATTACCACAAACCAACTTACTGCAAATTTGTTACGCCAATGTGCAGTTTCATTGTTCTTGAACCAAAAAATTTTTTTTTTTTAGAGGAGCAAGCCTCTTTACACTCCCCATGTGGAAGCATACCCAATATCCCCTAACTTGTATATACTAATTAACCATGGAAAAAAAAGGCAAACTTCATTTTTGCTAAAAGTGGAGTTCAGTGTAATGTATTTGTAGTAAGTGGATTTGCACAATACACAGATGGACACCTGTCACATTTCTGAATTTAATGTTAAACAACTAAAGCGACGATGCTCAACAAGAAATTGTGTACTGTGCCATCAAGGCAGCTCTGTGTACTGCAATGCATGATGGAGTTGAAATATGGCTCCTGCTTCACCCATGGCAAAAAAGTTATGGCTGCTAAAGACAAAGGAAAATAACTTTTAAAGGAAGACAGCAGGCTGCTTGGGGAAAAGGAGAAAGAAGTAGAGGAGCACAGAGGAGGACTCTAGGAAGATACCTGGACAATAACGAGGAAACATGCAATGGTATGGAGAGGGGAGAGGATGGGAAAAGAGTTGGGTCTATACTACAACATCGAAGTCTAAAAACATCAAATGTTATAATATCGAACCCATTCAATCGAAACACCAGAAAACCGAACAGTCAGAATAGCGAATTTTTTCCCAGGGAAAAAATTTGCTGTTCCGACAAACATACACACAACTCAAGCACACCAAAATAAATAATCCACACACATACACTTCCCAAAACCCTACACTAAACCAGACATACATCACTAGCTATCCACTTACCTTAACCCAACCCTAACCCTAAGGTCCCTAACTATCGCACACTCACCTTACCCGCTGCTCCCTAATACTAACTCACCTACCCCACCCTAACCCTCACGTCCACACAATCGCACATTTACCTGACCCGCGCCCTAACCCTAACTCACCTAACCCACGCCCAATCACACACTTACCTTATCCCGGTCTGTAACCTTCGCTCCACAGCTGAGGAAATAGCGAAGCTGCAGAAATGTCTCACTGAATACTTTACCTAGGAAAGTATTCGGTGTTCTGCAGCTTCGCTATTTCAAGCATTCGCTCTACTGGGTTCGATATTATAACATTCAAAGTTTTTAGACTTCGATGTTATAATATAGACCCAAAGAGTCATAGCACTGGAATGAAACAAATTAGTATCAGTCAGGAAGAAGAAGGAAGTAGAAAAAAGGAAAGTTTGCATCAGACAGGAGATAGGCTCTGGTTGGGGGAGGAGGTATGAAGAAAGATGAAGGAAGATATAAAGCCATGTCCAATCCAGAATTAATGGACATGCTCCACCTCAGCAAATCCAAATCCCTTAGAGCCACACACTCCAGGGACTTAAACCTCAGCACAGACATGCTGGAGGGACATATTCATATCCCAGAGGCTCCCCTCACTCTGGAGCAAAATCCCAATCCATGTTAGGCAGAGCCCCTCAATGACACTCTTCAAGAGAAATCTTGACGTTTGGATGGGAGATTGTAAGTTTATCCCTGGGATCTCTTCTGTGTCCCTGCTTGACAGAGGTACAGTAAACTAACTTTAAAAGGGCTATCTTCTGTGACCTACTATACAGAGGCACAGTCAACTAATCTAAAAGGGTGGCAAAAACCAAACACACTCTGGCTAGGCTTATAAATGCCCTAGGGCAGATAGCCTAGAATCAACCTATGAACCTATAAGAATTCATCAAAGTAATGGCAAAGAAAATGAAGAGTATAAAACGAAGAGCACGAGGGGAAAGGTCAGGCATGGCAAGAATATGAGACTACCTAGGAAACTGAGGAAGAAGGGGACAAGAGGATGTGCAAGAGTCAGAATTAGTGATCAGTGCCAGAAACCTAAAAAGGAAGATGTTTGAGCTGGAATCACTAGAAGTGGAGTCCAACGTGTTACAGATAATAGGAAGATGAGACAGTGACCACAGAAGATGGAACATTATTGTACTGGGAAAGTCATCAAGGAGAGGTAGGGAAGGCAAGGGGGAACGGCAGGTAGCAATATGTATTAAGGGATTGGTTAAGGGCAACAGATGATGAGGAAGTGTGAAAAAGGGAGAAACACAGGACAAAGTTGGTGATTAACATCTTATAAAGACTAATAGTTGTGATAGTGGAACACAAACTAGTCAGGAATAGAATCACAGGCGAGAAAGGAGGTAGAGATTTTTATGATTCAGACCTCAATTTGCAAGGGGTAGACTGAAATATCACATCACCCCAAGTGAGCCCAAAGAACAGTTAAACTGAAAGGGTTTGAACAAAAAATATGAGTAGTGAAACAAAAATAATCTTCAGTTTTATGCTCTGCAGGGGAATGATATGAATATCCTTAAGATAAGGGCTCCATCTGCTAAGAGGGATCTCACAACAGTATTGTGCACATTATTAGATGGAACCCAGAAGGCCACAAACATCAGTGCCCGAGATTATAAGGACAGGCTATTACAGAACACGGGGTTCAGAGCTGTGAAAGTGGTATGACAGCAAAGGTGTGGAGAAGATATAGGTATCCATAAAAACATCCTGAGCAGAAAGAAAAAGGAAACCAGTTTAATTCATTGGAGAAGCACGAACAGCCATGATGAAATAGGAAAGAAGCTACAAGTAGAATGGAATATATATGCATGAACGAATATAGTAAATTATGTCAGAAAGCACAAGGGAACATGAAGAAATTATCTGCAGGTGTTAAAAAGGTGAAGTATATGTACTTTAGTTTAGTATTAATAAGGGGAAGTAAACCTTCTTTAGTTATGTAACAGAAAAGAAGGAAGCATTAAGGTAAATCAGTGACTAACTTGAGAAAAACTAAGATTCCAAAAGCAGAAAGAAACACTAAACAAATATTCAGCATTGGTCTTCACTAAAGAAACAGAACAGAAGGGACACCATTCAGGTAAAATAGGACATTTCAAGGAGAAAACTGACAGATGAAGGCACAATGCCTGAAGAGGGAGAAAGAAAGGGTACCAGAGGTTCTAAAGGAGTAGAAGTCAAACAAATCCATTGGGAACCAGCGAGCACCTCTGACAGAACCACTCAGTATGTCCCTCAGGAACGGGTTGGTCTTGGGGGACTGAGAGCATGCAGCTGTCATTCCAAAGTGCAAAGGTGAAGCAATAAGCAGCCCAAGAAACTAAAGGAACAGTGATCCAGTAATGGTGAAAACAGCACTGAGGGCAAAGGTTATAAAGTTTCAGAAGCAAAATGGGCTGGTTGACAGATTCCTGCAAAGCTCCATAACATGTTAATCGTATCACATTAACCTAATCCAGTTCAACAACTGAGTCACAACATAGGCAAATAAAGATAAGCTGGAGGATGTGATCTCTCTGCACTTTACCAAAATCTTAGACTTGGTCTTTTATTGCAGGCTCTTGGCCTAAATAAAATGTGTAATTGAGGTTATCAAAGAGAGTGTGTGTGTGTGTGTGTGTGTGTGTGTGTGTGTGTGTGTGTGTGTGTGTGTGAGAGAGGAATGGGGGCAGTTGATTAGATTATAAGGAAAATAAGATAATTAAAGAGGTAGCTCTGAGGGCGATATTGTACTTGAGGGCCTCTCCAGATGCGCAGTAGCAAGCCCCGCCCAATACCCGCCCCCGTGCTATTTCGTAATCGGGCACTAATGAATATGCATTCCCTCAATAGCAACACTAGCATATGTTTCTAGTATGTAGAATCTAGTGTTAATATCCATAACGTCCAATAAACCAATATAGTTTATATAGCTATGTTGTTTGATACTTTATACTGTGGGATGTTACTGATAGTTCTAATTCTTAAAGACTATCTTACAGTGCTGACTTTATTGTTTCTGCAAGTAAAATATCGCTGTAAATTTCTAAGTTTAAGAGCAATATTTAAAAAATTGCCTTTATTTTGGGTGGCCTTTATCCCACTTTTATTTATGGCTTTGTCCAGATTTCTTGCTCTAAAAGGTTGAGCAGTATATGTGTGTCATTATTTATTGACTTCAACCCTCAACGGTTTGCAGAAAACCACCAGTTTTATGAGGAAAAGACCAAAAATAGGCAGAAATCTGGACAGTTGAGAAGTACGAGTCCACTACAAAAACACATGGGAAGGTGCAGTGACTGACAATCCAGCATAATAGGGGTTGCTAAACATGTTCCAAGAAAGTGTTACAACTTTTGAAGTAATGTCTTTTTCTGTCAGCGTTTTTTATACGTCGTAGCAAATGTCACAAAAGTATTGAGTGCGACTTTGCTCTCACTTTTATAAAACTAGGAACAAGCATGAAGGGGGCAGACTTATTTCTAGGAACATGGACAATAATCATCATTTGTATTTAGTTTGTGTGTGTGTAGCGGTCGTGGATTTAATGCACATATGATTATTAATTATCTGCAAGTGGAGAAACTAGGGCTGAGAGCTGATTAGAATGCCATGTCAATCATGGCTCATTACATTTGCAGACCTGGTCATCAATCATTTGCGACATGCCCACTTCTGCGCGAAACGCAAGGTGAGGCCTTCAAGTACAATATTGCTGCTCTGAGTCGGTAAGAATATAACAAGCAATGTTGCACTATAGTTAGTCCAGGATCTAATCCTATTTTAATGTGTTAATTTCTGACAAAACACAGAGAATAAATAGCCGGAAACTGGATCACTGTCTTTGAGGATGACATCAGAGTTTGATGATAAATGTAAAAGTAAGTCTGAAGAAGGGCATAAGGAGACATGAGAGATGATCAAACAGGTGGTAGTTTCACTTCAGTCAACAAAGGATACAGTGCTGCAAAGAGGAAATGACAGTGTTAGGGTGGAATATGCAACTGGAAAAGTTCATGATAGGATAGATTTGCTGGTTTTTTTTTAATCATTTTAAGGTTTTAGCTTCAGTGATAGACACATTCATTAAAATAGCAGTCAATTGCAGATTTTTTCAACAACCTGATGTTACTTTCACTTCCTCTTTTATACAAGTTGACAGTCTGATGGGGGAGGGGGTAAATGTACTCTATAGTTTTAATTCAGAACTTAGACTTACATGTGGTAGTTGTTGAAGAAGGGGTTTACTTAGCAAAATGTGATATGTGCAGTCTGAGAGAAAGTAAGGCATAAATAAGGAGGCAAAGAGTCCATATGGGTCTCAGCAGGAATGGCACTACGACTTACACAGTTATCAGACAACACAACCGAAATATCTAGAGACAATAAAGAAAGTACAATATACAAAGGAGAAAGTTATTAAAACATAGTAAAGTCATATATATATATATATATATATATATATATATATATATATATTTTTTTTTTTTCTTTTTAGTTGCTCGTTTGAGTATACTTTAATACGTGTACATATGTATACCTTACAAAAAAAAAAAAAAAAGAAATGATCAAATTATACTCTTATTGTAGGTAGCTGATAGGAGGTGTTAACAAGTGGGAGTGGGGTATACATGGAGACTATAACATTTAGGAGATGAAATTTGATGTGGGCTTATGTGATATTAGCCTGGCTTGGTGCAGGAGCAGAGCCAGTTGTTAGTGAGGTGGTCTTTGTGCAGAGTTTTGAATTGGTGTAGGTTGGTAGCATTTAGGATGTGTTGAGCGACTGAGTTCCAAAGTTTAGAAATGTGGTGGGAGTAGAGGGTGTCCCTAGCTATAGAATACTTAGAGTAAGGAAAGCATTCCTATGCAACAGCCTCAGCCTTTGCGTTATACATTTAAACTGTACTGGCAGTGGCTGCAGCACACAGTGCACTCTCACTGGAGAAGCATCAGTCCAGGAGGGTGGCTAATGTTAATTTAGCCATGTGCTGTCATTGGACGTGGCAGCAGCTCTTGGATCAACTCAGCAGAGTGATTTTAAGGATCATTTTGCCAAGGAAATTAATTCGCTAGGAGGAAAAAGTGAACACTTTCTTTTGACAGAGTTCACCCATTTATTACTTCAGTAGTATTCATGGCTCATAGCATGAGTATAACAAAGCTATGAGTGAGTGTGTGGTGTGAGTCCATATGTGCGTGGTGGTATGAATACTGCAGGCTGAATATATGTCTGTGTGTTAATCTGGGTGGTCGCCCTGCAGGGGGAGTGTATTGAAAGCTGTTTGTGTGTGTATGTGCAGTGGGGGAGTATGTGTGTGCATTGTAATCTGCTTGTGGATATGTGTGTGTGTCCTTGAGTGTGCAAGAGTGTTATGAGGCTTGCTTCTAGCTGCACAGTTATATCTGTGAGTATGTCTGTGGTGAAGGAGACTGTGTGCGTGTGTGTGTGTGTGTGCGTGTGTGTGTGTGTGTGTGTGTGTGTGTGTCTGTGTGTGTGTGTGTGCGTGCACACGCACGCGCATGTGTGTGTGTGTATGTATGTGTGTGTGTGTGTGTGTGTGTGTGTGTGTGTGTGTACTGTGGGAGGTACCTATGCTACTATGCTGCATGGGCTGGTAGGAAGAACACTAGTGCAGTGCGGTCTGATAACACTGTGTTCGATTCAAAAACATGGTAAGGAAGTTGTTAACAATGAGTTTCTCTTTGTGGCTTTATCATGTTTCTGAATCAGAGATTTTATTCAACATGTAAACTGCCCAACCTGCACTGGCCAATAGTGAAAGTGGGAAGAATCTCTTTGAATTCCAGGGTTTATATTAGATCTTCGAAAGCTTAGGTTGTCGAACACCGAAATGTCGACACCTAAATGTCGAAATATAATAAAAGCGACAGGTCAATTATGTAATTTTTTTCCCCAGGGAAAAAATTCATGTGGCCAACAAAAACAAAAAAAATCTAAAGCCCTAATCAAGTGGGGGGCTGTGCCCACCACACACCCCCTAACTAAAGATACCAACTCCGAGATCTCTCTATATCAGGGAAAATGGCAAATCCCCGATGACGGCCAAGTGAATTTTTTGAAAAAATTTGCGTAATTGGCCTGTCTCATTTATTAGATTTCGATGTTTAGGTGTCAACGTTTCAGTGTTCAACAACCTAAGATTTCGAAGATCTAATATAAGCCCAAATTCCAGGGAAGGTCTTAAAACCAAAGCTAATGTAAAAAAGTATCTAGTCTCCATATCTCTCCTGTCTTGTCTTCTCTATTCTAGGTTAAGGCATTAAGAAGAATGGTTTATATTTGGGGGTAGGCCTGTGTGTTACTTTAGAAGGTCTGGGAAAGGCAGTTGTCAGGATAATTGAGATCTAGAAAATTACAGACTAGTTTGATTTCACCAGTTGTAGAAATTATAAAATTGCTTATAAAGTAACCCCTCAGTCAAAAATCTCATGAAGACTTGCCAACCAGTCTTGAATGTGAGAACACCTTAAACCTTTTTTGAAGAAGACGCATAAGAAATATGCAAATGACCCTTTAAGGATACACAAGTCTTCCAACTGCATGGCTTCTGAATGCCCACTGACATTTTACTTTTTCAAGTCTCCAGTGAGGTATTCAAGCCAATAAAACTGAGCCCCCACTAGCTGTAGACATGACATGTTTCTCCCCTACTTACAAGCTTGTTGTTACAGCATAAGTGGATAGTTTAGCCATTTTCTGGGAAAAAAAGCTTTTAAAAGCTTTACTTCAATAACATTAGGGTGACTTCAAAATTTCTCAACTAAGGAACACAAGGATAAGTGAAAAAAGTCAAGAAAAAAAGCCCCATGGCCAGACTTATGCTAAAGATAAACAGAAGTGATCTAAAAATATATTTTTCTTTCAAAATGCTACAGATTGGCTTTTAATATTCACCCGCAAGAGAAACAGTAAAAGCATGTGTGAACTTAAATTGAACACTTTTGCACTTTATATGAAGGACAGCACCTCAGAGGCATAGCTCTCTTTGAACTGCACTTGTTGCCTTGCAGATCATACATGAACTTAAAGCATCCCTTTGTCAAGAAGGAACTGAGTGAATTTGTGACATCAAAAGCAGACAAAACATACTGAGTCATTGGCACTTCTTCGGTTTGGCTTCTTTCTAAGGTATTTGCACTGTGTACTTGAAATTAATAGATTTCATTTAATTTATTTAATGACTATTTATGTGCAAATAAGTTTAAAAAGTATACAGAAATAATTCCCTTCCTTCCCTCAGGTGGGTTAATTCAATAGATTTTCCTCAACTCTCTTCCTTTTCTACCTCAAAGTCCCTTTTTGGGTCAACAATTAATCTATATATCAGTCTCTATGGATACGAGACATTCTCAAGTCATTTTTAACATATGCAAGTTACCTGTCTATCAACCATTCTCTGGTGACTCAAAGAAAAACATTTCAGAATTAGAGAGATTGAGGCCTTGATCCAAGTCTGAAGAACCTTAGAAGCAACTGTGCACTTAACTAGAGAATCAGTTAATTTAAACACAGCTTTTGCACTGATTTGCATCTTGCATTCAGATATCTTTTTTATCATGTAAACATAAAAATAATGAAAAACAGACACCAGAGAAAAAATTGATGGTCTTCCACTTTTAATACGCCAACAAACAGAGAAATACCAAACAACTCTTTTTTATCATACTGCTGCTGACTACAGGCTCCTTCCATTGTAAACTCCCTGATGTTTCCATCATTTTTGATTCCCACAATGTTGATGCCACCATCAGTGTGACTCACTCTAAGATTGTCTCCCTTGTGACAGCCTTGTTTCCCCCCTGGTTCTGTGGAGCATGAGCTGTCATATACTACTTGTGGGACATGCCCTGCAGAAGAGCTGTCAAACTACAGCTCCCAGTGGGCTTTTCTTTTAGCCCTACCTCCTACTGGCATGTTAGGATGATGTCAGAAGAAATAATGGTATCACAAGAGAAAAGGCCGTGTCTACATGATGATCTGTCTCTAAAATGCCTGCCTCTCTTGTGGGTTTTTGAAATGAGAAAGGTATTGGCCTATACCTTAGTCATGTGACCCAGCACATTCCACACCTTTCCCTCCTTGAAGAGGTAAGAAGGCTCTGCCTCAAAATTACTTGTCCAACACACTAGCTCCAGTGGGTGCCCAAGACACAACTGAACTTGGTTCACATAGCTCATAGTCAGAAATCTTAATGCATGCAGTCAAAAGGGAAATTGCCAGTTGCCACACGAGTAATGGACAAAAAATCTTAAAAACTGTGAAGATAGTCAAGTTTTCATTCATATTTGCACACTACATTTTACGGTTTTAAGTCCATGATACTCAGTCTTATAAGGTTAATGGAGATGTTTATGATGAAGTTATTTGACTGCAGGTGAAGCCAAATTATTGAGAAACCTCATGAGCAACTTCTGAAAAGGCCCACTGGAGATGCTTGCAAAGGTAAGTTTTCCTTACCCCACAGAACTGAACTCCACAACTGTTTCTCCTCTTAGGCACCTACTCTTTGGCAAGCTCTCCTGAAATGACATTAAGGAAAGCAACACTTATTCCAAATTCAGAATGTAACTCAAAAAGCACTTCTTCATCCAAGCCAAATGCTCCTGCTTCAACACAGGATACATCAACTAACCGGTCTCCTTTCCTAGTCTCTCCTCTCCTCTCATGATTCACTGAAGACTGACCCACTTTAGAAACTAATGTATATAGTGTACATTATGTTTTTTAACGTAATTAGTGTGACTTGCGGTAGTGGGGCTGCGGTAGCGTTGTCACCTCACAGCAAGAAGTCGCGTTTGATTCTCAGCTAGAGCATCTTCTGTGTGGAGGCATGCGTGAATGGGCGTGCCTTCATTGAAGGTTGTGCATCAGGGCTGGTAACCTGATACGTAAAAATCCACTACCAAACATTAGCGGACCGGAGTTCTGTTGTGGCAACCCCTAACCGGGATAAGCTGAAAGACACAACAACAAGTGTGAACTACTCTGTTATTGCTTTGTAAACTGCTTTGTATTTCACTCGGGTTGAGTCTGAAATAGATCAACATTGATCAGTGCACTACCCCAGTAAACACACACCCGCACACGCGTGCACACACACACACACACACACACACACACACATATATATATATATATATAAATATATTTAAGATAAGATCCTCTCAGTTTGAATAACTGAGCCCATTAAATAAATCAGAATCACTAGCACTTGCACATTTAATACCTTTTTTTTAAAACTAAAGTATAGAGATAAAGTAAGAGAACCAGTAGACGTGCTACATTTATGGCTTAGAATGGCGTCTGTCCTGACTGGGAAAACTGGGATAAGCTTGCCAGGATACAACTCACTGTAAATGATGACAAGGAATGGACCATGTTTTAGTAGCGCTTACTGTGTTGTTAAAAGTTGTACAGGTGTGCCTTGAACATTATCATGCATGTGGTGACTTATAACACTGTCACTGCTTGAAATGTATTTTCATACCTTATGCAAACGTTAACAATAACATTTATTCGTAAACAACTTACTGAAGAGCAGCTTGCCACTGTCTGTCCATATACAAGTGAACGTTTTCAATTCGTTTGCTGTTAGCATAGTGGAACCTCTTTGGTAAGTCCTTTTTCAAATAGGGTTTGAAGTGCTGGTCAGGTTTCTTGCACTAAAAAAAAACAAATCAGATTTCCCAAGTGTACACAAAGCACAAGATGATACCATCAGTATTTCTGTACAATACGGCTCATTGTACTGCAATGCTGCAGAATACAGGCATTCATATACAGTATTTGCAAACAGCATGGTGAGGGTTAAAATGTAACTGGAACAATGAGATTAAAAAAACAGCACATTTGACCGGGACTGGCTACAATGCTCTATCTGTCTCCATTATGTACTGTCTGTGCCTCTATTACTATCTCCCTCAATCAATTTAGGTGACGTTCAATATATGAGTTTTAACTGGTACAATGTGTATCACAATACTGAACTCTACCAACTATAAAACATGACATGTGGATAGGGTAGATCTTAGCAGTTTACAGGTGTGTGTGTGTGTGTGTGTGTGTGTGTGTGTGTGTGTGTGTGTGTGTGTGTGTGGTGTACAGGGTGTACCTGTTGACTAAATCGGTATACATAAAAAGGCTCTCTATCTTCGTACATATTACGAAAATTACCAGAAGGCAGAGTTATGTTACCAGCCTGCAAGAACGAAGCCCCACTAATTGCAAAAAACAACAAAAGTTCAGTAGAAAAAGAAAAATGTAAATCTTACTTTTGCATGGCAGCTGGTCATTCTCTGCATGTGTACAACTCAACTGAAAAGCATTCATTAATATAGAAGGCAGCATGCACCACGACACAGCACAAGTGACTACAGATAAATGTAGAGTATTTACCAGTTAAACTAATCATCCATAGAGATGAGCAGTACTGGTGCTTGTCCATCCAGATACATACTTTGAAAGACAACTAATGGATTGAGGGGAAATTACCCCCTCTCTAAAGTGATACTATTGAGATAAGAGTGTGTTCATGGACCATTAGCTCTCCTTCATCTATCATGTAAAAAGTACCATGATGAAACCTGTCTACCTGGCCCAACTCATTATTAAAGGTGTATCCTCTGGCTTCACCAAAGTTATTGCCCCACACTACTCCTACCTTACCAGACCTATATTACAATGTAATGCCCCCTTTACAATGCATCTATCCAAGCACATGGTCCAACTAGGGAAAAACGTAAGTCTGGTAAAAGCTCCTAAAGACATACAAAACACCTAAATGTTCTCCCCTCTATTGTAGTTCTTACAGACTCCTACATGGTGATTTCTGCCTCAGCTCAGAAGGCTGCAGATGACCCTATCCTGCTTGATTTGCATGCCCCCCCCCCCAATAACGTACTGTTAGATACTGATAGAATTTTATATGACTATATAACATGCATCAAGCTCTTTAAACTAATTTTATATGTACTTTTATACTTCAGTTAAGAACAAGAGAGGTCAACACTGCCTGCTAATACTGGACATCTTTGACTCATCATCATCATCTTCTTTCAGCTGTTCCTGTTAGGGGTCGCCACAGCGGATCATCTGTTTCCATTTCTTCCTGTCCTCTGCATCTTGCTCTGTCACACCAACCACCTGCATGTCTTCTCTCACCACATCCATAAACCTTATCTTAGGCCCTCCTCATTTCCTCTTACCTGGCAGCTCCATCCTTAGCATCCTTTTCCCAATATACCCAGCATCCCTCCTCAGCACATGTCCAAACCAACGCAATCTCGCCTTTCTTGCTTTGTCTCCAGACTGTCCAACCTGAGCTGACCCTCTAATGTACTGATTCCTAATCCTGTCCATCCTAGTCACACCCAGTGCAAATCTTAACATCTTTAACTCTGCCACATCCAGCTCTGACTCCTGCCTTTTCGTCAGTGCTACCATCTCCAACCCATATAACATATTTGACTATGAAACTGAATTTATTATACAAGAATACTTTCTTCTCATGCATTAAGGATTGTTAAATAATGCAGCTGAAGAAGATAAAAGATTCATGCTGTGTGGAATGTGCATGAAAATATTTTTTCTAGTAACATGTAGCAAGGGGAAGTAAAACGAGCTAATGCATGGCAGTTCCACTGGCCTAATGGAGCACATGTCAAGCACTTTAGACAGTCCGTTGTGGAAAGGAATTAATAATGCCATTATTTGTTTTCAGTGCTTCATCATTGCTCAGTGTATTTAGTTTAGTTAAGTCACAGGTAGGCTGTGGTTAAATTGTACTATACAATACGCTACTTTTCCTGCTTTGGAGAGAGTATGTTCCCTCTGTTCTCAGGTAACAGCTAGTAACTGGGTATTTAACTTATTACTTTATGTTAATAAAATCCTGGTATCATTTCATCTGGAAGTATCAAAGACCCATATATTTCTTTTAGATGGAGTCTCATCCTGATTTTCATAGACAACACTTGCGAGAAGTATGCATTCATGATCTACAAGGTAAATGTTTTGAAATAATATCTGTGAATGTGTCAAATATTTTACTTTTAGTCATTTGACTGTAAGCTTAATAAATTCTAGACTCCAGTTATCCCAACAATATTTGGAATACCCAAAGTCCACAAAGTCATTTAGGACCCCCCCCCCTTTTACAGGCCAATAGTCACACCAGAAGGATTGAAGACCTATCCTATGGCAGTTTTCATTTTGAAAAATTCTCGGAAACAGATAAATCACATTCTAAAAAATTCCTGGGATTTTTTTATCCAAAATCAAACAAGATTACTATGCTAATTCTGTCAACTTTGTTACGACTGATTTTGTTGAATTGTTCACTTGTATTCCCCACACCACTAGTTTACAACTTTTCCATCAACCTATTATTGATCTTACCAACTTGGACGATGTACTTATCAATTTTCCATTAGCATCTATGAACTAGTATTATTCAATGATTTCATTTTTTTTTCGGGCAAATACTTTCGACAAACCCATGGCGTAGCGATGGGTGCATCACGTACCCTATATATGCCAACCTCATTATGTATTTCTGGGAAAAGCAGTACATTTTAGATTCAATCTGCAGCAAGTTTTGGACTATATAATTACGTTTTTTTGGATGACATCTTCATTTTGTGGTCAAGGCAGGTCAACACTCTTGACTGATTTCCTAGACCACTTTAAATATACAACTGGATTTTTGAGATTTACTTCCTGCCACTCATATGACAGCATTAATTATTTCGATGTCACCATTTTGAAAGACACAAACAACAAATGTTTTAGATCTACCATCTATAGGAAACCAGCTTTTTTGAATAGTTACCTACACTACACAAGTTGTCACCCACAGCTATGTAAGAGAAATATCTTCAGGGGCCAGTTAATTAGGTCAGCTCGTATGTGTTTTGACTTTGACTTTTACTCAAGTAAAGCCGGTACAATCACGGACATGTTCCTACAAAGGGGTTACCCCAAGAAACTTCTACTTGAAGTTAAGGATGAGATCTCTAGTGGGTGGAGGACTAAATATCTCCCACTACTAGGAATAGAGACAACTTTCAATAATTACCCTAAACACATGTACTGCTTTTTCTAGAAATACATAATGAGGTTGGCATATATAGGGGTACATGATATTAAAAGTTTTACAAATTCATTAGCATTCACTCACAATTCACATTCCAGGGAAATCAGAGATCTTATTACAAGTGACTGAAATATTTTCAAAGTCAGTGACAGCATATACAACACTCTGGGTAACACCCCGTCTTTTGTTTATAAAGTGAGGAGGAATATAAAGTGCATGCTACTTTCACCACAAAAGGCACCAGAAAACGTGGGGCTTGTGGTCAATGTTCCAATATTTTAGAAAAAGACTATTATTTTGGATCAATTTCTTCACACTAAGATAAACTTAGCTGTTGTTAACTGTGAATCTAAGGGACTTGCTTTGTGTTCCGTTTGTCCTGCATTTCATGTGGGAAAGACAAAGACAGTTTTGCAAACATTTATGAGCACAATTATGGAATTTCCAAGTGTAACCTTAACAGTGCACTGTTTAAACCCACACAGGCATGCACCAATTTTTCCAAGTTTTTATTTGGGATATTGGAAATTGTTTCCTTTAACAGTGGTTCTTGGGAAACCAAAATTGAGTATAGAGAACTATTCTGTCAATTAAAACTAAATGCATCCTGCTACCCTGGTCTTAATAAGAACATAACTATTTTGCTGGTTCTCAAACTAAGGGCCGCAAAACTATAGTTACAAAATCTTTTTTTTTTTTTTTTTTTTTTTTTTTTGTGTACAGTCTAGGATTTGTAGATCTTTAGCAAGCATTTTATAGTAATGCATGTTTTAACCAAGTGTTTCAATACCAGAAACACAAATTTTATTTTGTCATCTTTGACTTTTGCACATGACTTTCTTTTAGTATTTATACCAGCATTTTAATGTTTATTCTTTTGTGTATAATCTAGTACTTTGTAGATTTTTAGCAAGCATTTTATATCAATGTATGTTTTAACCTTGTGTTTTTAAACCAGAAACACAAATTTCATTTTGTCAGCTTTGAACTTTGCACGACTTCCTTTTGTTAGTTATACTAGCAATTTTGTTTTCAGCTGTTCTGATGAAGTCCTATACTGAGGATGAAAGTGCTTAACCGTTACTATTAAGTTGCTTTGTAAGATTTTTACAGTTTTTACAGTTTTCAGAGCCTTTATTTGGATGTTCTTAATATCTGTGAATATGTCAATTACTTTTAGTCATTTTGACTGTAAGCTTAACAAATTCCAGATACTACTCTGTCTTCAGTAGATGCAGTGTGTTGGCTGCTTTCAAATGGGCAATTATTCTGAACTGCCAGGTGAACTTTGTTTAGGTAACACAAAATATTCCTTTTGTTTTACCTTTTTAAAATTCTCAGTGTATCATAAGTCATAAGGAGAAAAGTAATATTTTTTTTTTATATATTTTATTTTTTCTATTCAGTGATATGCAAACTTTGAACCGAAACTCAAAGTTTAAAAAGAATTGCACTACAGAAATAATGCTATACTATGAAATTTCAGTTAAGAATGTTTTTAATGACAGATATGAATTTTGGTGTTTTGACAACCTGAGGAACCATTTTTTTTACGGGCTTAACTGTTTGAACTAATACAGATCCATTAACAGATACCAAGAGGAAATTGTATTCCTGTGCTTATAAATGGGTTATATTAATAGCGAATCTTAGAAAAATAACAACAGGTACAGTGTATGGTATCAGAAATACACTTGTTTGAGTGCAATACAACATGCAAACCTCTAAAGGTAAAATTTCACAAGACTAAGTGCATGAATCTGTGAAGTTTATTTTATGGGACCCCCCCCTGGGACCCCCCCCCCCACACACACACACACACACACATATAGTTACAGAACTTTCTGGATCTGGAAAGGCTTTTTTTTTCAATACAACTGTATGAGAGATACACTATCAAGGGTATTTTTTTAAGAAAGTGACATCTGATTCCAGTAATGATTCACATAAGTTCTTAAAATACTTCAGGAGTTTTCAACCCATGGTAGGAAGGTTAAGCTATATTGTCAAATGTGGTTTCTTAAGGTTACATACTTCACAGATAATATAATTGACAGGGAAAGTTTAAAGCTTTTAGTGACATGACATATTTTAGATTTGAAAGACAATGTGTACTTACTGGACTTGAATAAAAAACAGTATTAATATGCCAATGAAGCAGTATGAACATGCTTTCATGTTAACTAATCAGCATAGAAAGTATTCTTTAAAGAACAAGTAATAGATATATCATCATTTAAACTCAGGTATACCCTGGAATTTAATCTCAGTTGCCACAACTCCCTGTATTCAATCATGTTTCCCAGTTTCTACCTCATACAGGATAAGAAACTTGTTCTAGTACAGAAAATATGAACCCTTTGAAACTGGTACATTGTTATGCCTATTTCATTCCACAGTAAAAAAAAAATCTTGTCAAATATTGTAAATATAATAATATTTTGGACTTGAATGGGCAGTCAAAATCAAAACATTTTTCCCAGTACCACATAACTATGTTTGTTATTCATAGAGAACTACTTGCTATTGAGGGGTGTAGTGTGAAATGCCATGGTACGAGACAGGAAAATTAATTATCAGTGCAAATTTATATCACACTATACTAAAAAATACTGCTAGTTGTTTGTTAGTAATTACAAAAATGGACAGCATTTCCATGTGCACTTAATACTTAAAAAAGTGACATATACTATTGCATGGCATCAGGGGAAACTAGAAGTTGAGGTAAACTGTCAATATTTACACAGTAAGTTGCACATTTTGAGAGATATTCAGTGTTATGTATATTACTAATTATATAATTAAGCACACATTTTCATAGTTCTGTACATATCTCAATAAACATGAACTCAGAGAGGAATGTCTTGTCATGTCAAAGCTTATATCGGGTACACAAAAGTGCTCTATCAGTATATGTTTACATTGTGCAGTTTTCAAGATATAACAATTTATTTGTGAACGTTTAGGAAACATATAATTCTGAATCTGTGAGCATTATAATTAATTGTAGTATTTATGGGAAGACTATGGGCCCAATTCCAAAAGACTTTCTCTGAGTGTAAGGGTATACTTATAAGAACAACTCTTTTGGAATCTGGCAATATGTCTGAAATATAACCATTGTAAAGAATAGTTCTTACTGACAATGTTGCTATTTGCATAGTTTTAATGTATTTTACTGTTCACAAAATATTTGCATTTGTTTATCTTATGCTTTTTAAGTTTAATTTTCAGAAAATGTCCAGGAATGCTAGGATGTGTGTAGGCTGCTAGAGGAGTAGCATTCCAAATCACAGGTGTTAATGGGTTAAAGGACTCCAATAAAAGAAAAATATCACTTGGTGTGCATCTAAAGGATTGCATGCCCACTGAAAGCAAAACTGATTTGACAATATTCAGCAACAGTGTTTATATGGTATTCATAAAGGCTATTTGCATGTGCTGACTCTGGTAAGACAATAAGTAATTTATGGGTTACATACCTTAATATACTGAAATTCTATCTAGACTACCCACCAAACCTGGCCCAGAAGTTACATAAATGTCATCAGTTTTAGTAATGTTGTAAATTAAATTAGGTACTGACATGCAAGAACATTCTTGGTAATACAGTGATAGGTCAGGTGGTTAAACTTGGAGATTTAGAAACTTCCCAGATTAATAACATTTCTTTTCACATGATACAAGGAAATGGTACTTTTGATGTATTTTGGCAAAATTTAGCATGTGAACAGGTAAAGACAAGTTGTCATATTCCTATAATAGAACATGAAAGAATACAAAGTATCTTATCCATTTACTGTAACGGCCAAGTAAAATTTAAGTTTTAATTTTGCTAATCAGAAGATTCTTGGTTTGATTCCTGGCTAGCTTGTAATAGCTAATTTGATACACATGGAATTGGGTACCTTGTACTATATAGTAAGATACAAACACAAATATCTTAATTTAAAGTTAATGCATCAGAAACTACAGACAACAGTTTAACATGCTTATATGACAAATCAAGTTGATTTGACAAGGCATTTCTGCATTAGAATTATTGAAAACTTTAAGGACACCTTCAGTCTTGCAAAGGGTTGGTAGCAATATGCTTTTGTAGACTTAGGGTATGTGTGTGCCTTTATGTATGTGAGAGCCTGCATGTGTGAGTGCAAGCATGAGTGTGTGTTTTCCTTGGAGATCTCATCAGCGGGGGTTAGTTAGGGGCTAAGGTAAGTGTATTAGTGAATGGGTCAGTATATCTGTGAGTGAGATCACGTGGGGGTCTGAATGTGTGTATGTGTGTGTGTGTGTGTGGGGGGGGGGGGGTGAGTGTGGGTGTGTTGATGGGTTTGTCATACTGCCATACTCCCCTAGACTAATGAGCAAATCCTGCAAAATTTGCTTGGTGGGAATAATAGGCACCAAGAACAACTTTAGATAATTATACATTAACAGCATTTTGAGGAAGGGAAACCACTAGGCACTAGGGATACTTTATATAACATGCATTAAAGGCACTTAATAAAACAAACAAACAACAAAGAAAACCCATGTGAACTGGATGGATCCACTAGACACCATGATAACTCTTTCATCTTGTGGATTAACAACACTTAAACATTGCATCAATTGGGGGAGACTACTAAATACCAGGGATAACTTTGTACTATCATTTTTAGCTTTGTACTATCAAATTGTAGCTTACTACAGATCACCCACCATGCCTCAGGATTCCCACTCCTCTATTCTTGATGTACTGGAAATATTAGGGTTCAACCAAACACCCTAATAATAGGCGATTTCAACTACCCCACCATTAACTGAGAAAATTACTCATGTACCAACCCCTTCGCTCAACGCTTTCTGGAATTCATAAACTCCAATGCCCTGGATCAACTTATCTACACCCCCACCAGGGGCAACAATATCCTAGATCTAGTCATTACCAACATGAGTGACTCATGTTGGTAATGACTAGATCTAGGATATTGCCAACATCCTGGCAGATAGGTTCAGTGCTAACTTTACCCCCCTCTCACCCCCTAAAGAGCCCATCTCTATACCGGAATAATGCAAAGTTCCTGTAATCACAGCTGCACAGGTAAAAAACACACTCTCCAAAGCCAAGAACACAGCATCCATGGGACTAGACAACATCCCAGGCTGTGTTCTACATGAACTACAGAACGAACTGGCACCCCACCTAAGTACCATGATCAATCATAGCCTCACCTCAGACTTTGTGCCTGCTGAATGGCGCACAGCGACGGTTATCCCACTCCACAAGGGGGAGCCACCACGGACCCCAGGAACTACCGCGCCATTAGCCTGACGAGCTTGGTCTGCAAGGCTATGGAACATATCATCATATTTACTTATAAACAAAGACATTGGTAATCTCCAAACTCTGGATCCCACCCAGTTCGGGTTTGTAAAGGGCAGATCATGTCTCCTAAACCTGAGAGATTTCTTTGAAGCAGTCACCAAAGCCGTAGACAAGGGTAAGGTGGTTCACACATCCTATCTAGATCTTGCCAAGGCTTTCAACACCATCCCCCACTCTGGAATTATAGATAAACTTACTAAACTAGGTATAAATCCTTATGTCATAAGATGGGTTGCCAACTGGCTCACTGACAGAACCCACACTGTGAAAGTAGCAGACTCCAAATCCAACTTCAGACCAGTGACAAGTGGAGTACCACAGGGTTCAGTCCTGGGTCCTCTCCTGTTTGGTCTCTACTTCTCTGAAGTACGGGCTAACACAGAAGGTCTTTGGCTAACGAAGTTCGCAGATGACTGCAAACTAGGAGCCATAATCGAAACTCCTAATGATGTGGACATCCTACAAAAGGGCCTCACTGAGACAGATGCCTGGTGTCAAAGCCATGGCCTCAAGCTCAATGTCAAAAAGTGCATTGTCATCCCCTTTGGTAAAAACTCTGTACCCATGAACTACAACATAGGCGGTAGTATACTTAACACCAAAAGTGTGATAAGAGACCTTGGGACACAGGTGGACAGTAGTCTCTCCTTTGATAATCACATCACCACAGTAGTCAGGAAATCCTTCTACGTGGCACGCCTCATCACAAAAGGTTTCTCATCCAGAAAAAAAGAGGTCATTGTTCCCCTCTACTCATCACTCATTAGACCCATTATAGAGTACAACGCCCCTTTTGGTATGTACCTCACAAGACATCTACAACTGGAAAGGCCGCAGAAATACCTCACAAAGAGGATTAATGGCCTCAAACAGATGCCCTATGCAGACCGTCTCAGAAAACTCCAGCTTTACTCCGTCACATATCGCTTACTCAGAGGTGATCTCTGCCTAACATACAAAGCTATGTCAAACCCAGAGCTGTTGGACATGCTCCACTTAAAGAAATCCCAATCCCTCCGAGCTACACGCTCTAGGGACCTAAACCTTGTCACCACAATAAACAGAACATGCCGGAGGGATAGATTCCTATCCCAGAGACTTCCCATACTCTGGAATAAACTACCTATCTATATCAAACAAAGCTCCTCATTAGCACTCTTCAAGAAAAATCTTAATGATTGGATGGGAAATAGGAAATTCACCCTGGGGATCACCTCTGTGGCTCTGCTCGACAGTGGCACAGGAAAATAATTTTCTTGGGTGGCAAAAGCCAGGATACCTTTTTGGCTGGGCTTGTATAGGCCCCAGGGCTGATAGTCTAGTACCTACCTATGAACCTAATCATTGCCTTAACAACACTTAGGGTCAGGTGGGAATACTAACCAAAAATGATACTTTGAAGTGTGCCTTAAAGGGACTTGAGGAAAAAGAAAGTTTTGTAGCATGGAAGACATGGGGGAATGCTAGACACCAGGGATACTCTTAATAGCATGCCACAGTGGCACTAAAAATATTCAAACACTGCACCCTCTCTCACCATGGACAGGGGATATCAATCCTCTGCCCCACCACTAGACACCAGGGATATGTGAAAACAGAACTTAAGTGTGTTCAAAATGTAAAGTGAAAGAGAATAAAGGTTTCACACCTTGCATGCTTTAGAGAGAAAGCAGAAACATTAACCCACTATGCTAATTTTTCCATTACTGTATTTTTTGTTTCTTTTGTTTTTAACATAATAAAAAGTATAAAGCTCTAATGTCTGGCA
This sequence comes from Protopterus annectens, assembly GCF_019279795.1. NCBI lineage: Eukaryota > Metazoa > Chordata > Ceratodontiformes > Protopteridae > Protopterus > Protopterus annectens. Next base: position 865,604,292 of record NC_056725.1, on the reverse strand, counting down.
GGATTCAATGCTTGCAGTAGTATGTGAGACATGAGGGACAGTGGGGGAAGGCTTCAGTACAATGCCAGGAGGAACACTAAAACAGGGAGATTAAACTACTCCAGAGTACCATTTGTATCATCAATGTGAAGACTATGAACACTAACAAAACAGCAAACGTGATGTCTGTCATGGCAGACTGACTGTAAGGATCGATAATTTGCAAAGCAGGGACAAATAAATAAGATCAGGCAGTGGGAACAGTTTAATAAATCAAGGACAATTAAGAGGCATGTAGTGTTTGTGTGAGTGTGGGTATGAGTGCAGGAAAGTGAATGAGGAGGATGCATGTGCCGGCATGATGGATGGGCCACCAGTATTAACTACTGCAGGCAAGTGTCGACAAACACATGTAGTACTTAAAAGCAATTCAAAAACATGCAAATTAGCTGATAATGAGGTCTTTCCTCATTATGGTTAATGTGTTTATTAATTACAAAAAATACCACATCATAAAACAGCCCCTTTTTAACACAGCTCTTACTTTGGGGAATGAGGCTGTTTCTGAATTCATGGGATTGTTTTTGTTTATATGATTTAGTAGTAATGTAAATGCTAAATCTTGTTACAGTTAATTAAACTAAAACATTGGAAGAAAAATTATCACATGAAATTAGAATATGCAAATTAATTTCCTGGTGAGATAGATTAGATTCCTCACATGATACTCATAATACATTCTAACATTTGTTAAATTACACTTTTCTCACAGCAAGTTAATTTATAAAATTTGACATTTAGCAAGTACAGCTTGATATGTGTAAAAAACAATAAAATAGTTGACATTTAAATATTTTTACTTTTGTCTTTAAGAAACAATCACTACAAATGATTTAAGACCACTGCATTTTTGTATTCTTAAAGCATCTTATTTTGCACAACAATAATAAAGACATTTTTAAGTATCTTTTACTTGAATGTGTAAATTAATTTGCTAAATTAAAATAAATACATAGCTTAATAAATTAAATAAAGTTTAATACATTTTAAATTAACTACATTTAATAAATGACACAGACTACATAAAATAAAAATAAACAGACACGCTGACTAATAAAGATCAATAAATTAAACAAATTGCTAAAGTGCATTTAACAAAGTAACTAGTGTAAATCTAGTGTCAATTTAAAAATAGAAATAAATAAAAAAACAGATACATTAAAATAATACATGAAATGCACTACATTTTTAAATTAATTAAATTTAATAAACAAAATAAATTAATTTGATGAATTACAAACACATTATTATTTTGAGGGGGGAGCTGTTAAATTACCATGAGCATTTTACTTTTTCATTTGCCTATGTAATATACATCTGGATTTTTATACATATTGTCTCTATACTACAAACTGGGTGACAAATTAATACCACCTGCTAATACTAGGCATCTATGAACATGTAGTTGAATGTATTGTACAAGACTACTTTCTTCTGATACAAGCAGGACTGCTACAGAATGCAGTTTAAACTAATAAAATAATGGGTAAGTAAGCAATGAGCTGCCAATTCCATCTGCTTGGTAACATACATAGCATTTATCAAGGACTCTGGGCACTTATTTACAGAAAGGAATTGAAAATACCTTAATTGTTATACATGCATCATTATTATGCAATGTAACTTGGAAAACACAGCTAAACCAGTAGCAGTATGGAACTATTCTAAGGCAAACTACATAGGTTCATAGGTGTGTACTAGACTAATGGCCCTGGAGCCTTTACAAGCCTAGCCCATAGGATTACCCTGGCGGGTCTATATTACATCATCAAATGCTTAAATAAGTGAATGATGATTAATCAACCCCATGTAAGTGAAAGCTTACAATGTCGAAACCCCAGAACAGCGATTTTAGCCTAGTACACACCTATGAAGTTTTTTTTTGGAACAGCGATTTGCTGTTCCAAAAAAAAAAAAAAACTTTAAAACAGTACATAAAGTGGGGGGCTTCATCCCCCACACCCCCCTACTTCAATATACCAACTCCGAGATCGCACTACAGTGCCAAAAATGGCAAAGTAATGGAAGAGGCCAAGTTAATTCTTTCCCAGGGAAAGAATTCGCTTATAAGCCGCTTCGTTATTTTGCCTTTTCATTCTTTTACGGTCGATCAAGACGCATTCGACAGAATGCATCTTCAATCACGTAATAGGAACGCACCCTGGCATCTTGCTACCCAATGTTAGTTCCCAGTGCGTCCATCGAGTAAAGTCACTGGAGTGATCCCTGGGGTGAATTTTCTATTTCCTATCTACTCATCAAGATTTCTATTGTAGAGGGCCATTGAGGTGCTCTGCTTGACATGTATGGGAAATCTATTCCATAGCATGGGCAGTCTCTGGGTTATGAATCTGTCCCTCCAGCATGTTCTCTTGATTGTGGTAACGAGGTTGAGGTCTCTGGAGCATGTGGTGCATAGGGATTTGGATTTCTTTAGATCTGGCATTTCTAACAGAGCTGGGTCAAACATGGCTTTGTAAGTCAAGCAGAGATCGCCTCTAAGTAGGCGATATGAGACAGAGAATAGTTGGAGTTTTTTGAGTCTGTCCATATAGGGCTAGGATCCTCTTTGTGAGGTACTTTTGCGGCCTCTCCAGTTGTTGCAGGTGTTTAGTGAGGTACATGCCAAAAGAGGATTCTACTCAATAATTGGCCTAATGAGGGAAGAGTAGAGGGATACAATGAACTCTTTCTTCCTGAATGCAAAACCCTTAGTAATGAGATGTGCCACATAGAAGGACTTTCTGACCACAGTGGCAATGTGGTGGTCAAAAGAGAGGTTGCTGTCAACCTGTGTTCCCAGATCTCTTACAACGTGCCTTCTGTGTTCAGTGGACTACCACTGATGTGGTAATTCATGGGAACTGGGTTTTTCCCAAAGGGGATGATGACACATTTTTTGGCATTGAACTTAAGGCCATGGTTCTGACACCAGTCATTGGTCTCAGTGAGGCCATTCTGTAGGAAGTCAACATCAGTTGGGGAGTGAATAATAGCTCCCAACTTGCAATCGTCTGCGAACTTTGTCAGCCAGAGTACCTTTATGTTGGCCTGGACTTCAGAGAAGCAGATATCAAACAGGAGAGGAAGATATAAAACAGGAGAGGACCCAGGACTGAAGCCTGTGGGACTCCACTCATGACTGGTCGGCAGTCTGACATTCTGTTAAGAGACAGTTTGTCAAAATTCAAGCCACATCCTAACCCCAAGACCACAGCTACCTATGCAGAATTATTCATTGAGTTACTATACAAATATGTGAATGGCTGCATAGAGGCTGCAGTACCTACCAGAAGTAAACCCAAAACAAACACTAAAACATGTTAGATCATGCATGCAAAGAAGTCCATATACCAGTATTACTCTATCATAGTTCATGCCAGTGTCATTCCCTGGCTTATATGAAGAAAGACATGATGGAGCTCTCAGACTATGTATTCAAGGCAGATATGAGCCTAGCATTTAGCAGCATTCTACCTTCTCCAGGGATGATGCCACAATATGAGCATTCAAAGGGGGTCTGATATTTGTCAGCATGAGATGATATGATTGACAGACCACACTGCTTTGCCATGGATGGCCTGCATTTTATTGGCAAAGACATTGTCTACCCCATAGTGCCTTTGTAGGCAATGCCATCCTGTTAATCCTGACAACATAATGAAACAAGCAGAGGAAAATATGAAGGTGTTACTGATCAAAGCTAGGAGCCTGAAAAAGAAACTCCACTCCCTACCAGCCCTTTTCACCCTGGAAGACACTGATGTCTGTGCAGTGACTGAGACATGATTTAGAATAGGGGAGAGCACTCAGCTGTGCAGGGATACAATACCTTCCACACATTTAGACCAGCTACTGTGCATGAGGAAAAAAAAGTGGATGTATATCAATCTAAACCCAAAAGAGACTTACCTTAAGGCTGGTAAATTAACATGATGCACTAGAGTTTTTTCATGTCCATATAATCATCAGAAAGGTCCAGCTCTATATACTAGCTAGCTCTAGAACTCCCACTATGACAAAACACAAGCCACAGCACCTCTCTATAGGAACCATAATTACCCAGTATTAAACCTAATACCATTTTCCTAGATGATTTAAACTAACTATAGACTGGGAAACCTACACCACCACTAGTGCACAAATACAGAGATTCTGGACTTTGTCAATACAAATGACCTATAACAATCAGTCACAGCACCCGTTAGGGTGAATAACACCTTGAATCTTGTCTTTACTAACATGAGAGCATCCTGAACCATCCCTTGCATATCTTCATCACTTGCTAGGTCTGACCATAAAGCAGTCTCCTTCAAAATAACACTGAAACTAGAGATCCCTTCTACCCAAGGTACCTTTACAAATTTCTTTAAGACAAACTACTTTAATCTAAGTGATACATTTGGCAAGCTTCTAATCCCCACCAAACCCAGTTAGCTCATGTAGAAATGTACACCACCACACTATACCAGCATGTAAACAGCTTCATAGATGCAGATGTACCCCGCAGGAACAAGTGCAGGGCAAATTCCAGAAACAAACCCACACGCTAGAACCATAATACCAACAAGCTTTATAATAAAAGCAAAATAATTTTGGACAAACGTAAGAAGAGTAATTCTCTGAGTATTACAGCCCTTGTCGCTGAAATAAACAACTTAGGAGCGTAATAAAAACCAACAAAGCCAAGTTTGAAGCTAAAATAGCTACCCAAGCCAAAGACAATCACAAGGCATTTTTAGTTAGCTGATTGTGAACGATGTTACCTACACTGACATTGTAGAAATAGCTAACCTACTGCTGTTACTTTACCCTCTCACACCACCATCTATCTCTCAAGATATACTTGAAACTGGTTCACCTCCAGCTATCACACAAGATCAGATCCTAAACGTGCTACTAAAAGCTAAAAAAATATTGTATCTATGGGTCCTGACAATATCCCTGGATGCATCTTAAATAGCATAAAGCATGATTTAGCCACACGCCTAACAACACTGTTCAATCTCAGCCTCCATACAGGTTTTGTACCAAGTGAATGGAGAACAGCTACAGTCATTCCCCTTTCAGAACCTTTCACAGACCCAGGCAATTACAGATCCATAAGTCTGACCAGTCACCTATGTAACACCATGGAAAGGCTTTTCATGGAATTAATCAATAAGGACATAGGGAACCTCCAAATACTAAACCCATGTCAGTTTGGATTCGTCAAGGGCAGCTCAATCTGGTGGATTTTTTGAAAAGGTCACCAAAGCAATGGATGAAGGCAAATGGTACACACTGCATATCTCAACCTGGCCAAAGCTTCTGACATGATCCTTACTCAGGCATAGTAGAAAAGCTAAATAAACTGGGAATAAATCACTCTGTCACCTACCGGACTGTCAACTGGCTCACAAATGGACAGAGATAATCAAAATAGGGGAAGTTACCTCCAAAAAGAGACCAGTCACCAGTGAAGTCCCCCATGGTTCTGTGATGGAACCTCTCCTATTTGGCATCTACTTTTCTGAAGTAAAAGTCAGTACCAAAGGGCTCTGGCTGCAAGCTAGGAACATTCTGTGAATGCCAAAATGGCTTGGCTATTCTGCAGGAAGGTTTGTCCCAAATAAATAACTGGTGTCAAAATTATGGTCTGAAACTAAATGTCAAAAAATGTTGGCATTTTGTATCCTTGTATTATTGTATTCTTTGGGAAGCCATCTACATCAGGGAACTACCACAGTGACAATCTGTCACTAAGAGTTGACCCATTTATTGGGATTCCAAAACTTATGTGGACAGTGACCTAACTTTTGAACATGTGTCTTTTGTTGTAAGAAAGTAGTTCTATAATGTACAGCTTATAAACAAAGGGATTGTGGCTAAATGTAGGTTCATAGGTTCATAGGTTTATACTAGGCTATCTGCCCTAAGGCATTTATAAGCCTAGCCCAAAGTTTTGTGGCTTACGCCACCCCTTATATGAAAAAATACTGTGCCCATTAGTTTGTTGTGCCTCTGTCCAGCAGTGACACAGAGATGATTCCCGGGGTAAACCTACGATCTCCCATCCACAGGTCAAGATTTCTCTTGAACAGAGCCAGCGAGGTGCTCTGCCTCACATGGAAAGGGATTTTATTCCACAGCATAGGGAGTCTCTGAGTGATAAATCTATCCCTCCAGCACGTCCTATTTATATCCGTGCTAAGGTTTAAGTCGCTTGCTCTAGTGGTTTTGGTGGATTTGGATTTTTTGAGGTGGAGCATGTCCATTAATTCCGGGTTGGATATGGCCTTGTATGTCAGGCACATGTCACCTCTGAGCAGACGGTATGCGACTGAATAGAGCTGGAGTTTCTTCAATCTGGCAGCATATGACAGATTTTCGAGTCCCTTTATCCTTTCGGTGAGGAACTTTTGGGGTCTCTCCAATTGCTGCAGATGTCGGGTGAGTTACATCCCGAATGGGGCACTGTACTCGATCATTGGTCTGATAAGTGAAGAGTACAGGGGAACAATGACCTCACTAGATCTGGATGTGAATCCCTTTATGATCAGGTGGGCAATGTAGAAGGTCTTTCTAACCACTTTAGCAACGTGAGTGTTAAAAGAAAGGCCTCTGTCAACCTGGGTCCCTAGGTCCCTGATAACCTCTTCTGTGCTTAGTGGATTGCCACCTATATGGTAGCTTGGGGTTACCTTGTTTTTCCCGAAGGGTATGACTATACATTTTTTGGCGTTTAACTTCAGGCCATGGCTCTGGCACCAGCTATCTGTTTCCGTGAGTCCCTTCTGAAGGATATCCGTGTCCGATGCACTTTCCACTATGGCGCCCAGCTTGCAGTCGTCTGCAAACTTTGTCAGCCAAAGTCCTCCCATGTTGGCCTGTACTTCTGAGAAGTAGATGCCGAACAATAGGGGGCCAAGGACCGAGCCCTGTGGGACACCACTTGTGACCGGCTTGGAGTCTGACATAGCGCCAGCAACTCTAACCCTGTGGGTTCTGTCCTTAAGCCAGTTTGCAACCCATCTTGTGACATATGGGTTTACATTTAAGCTGGTAAGTTTTTCTACAATACCCGAGTGGGGTATTGTGTCGAAAGCCTTTGCAAGGTCAAGGTCGGCTGTATGGACTGCCTTTCCCTCATCAATGGCCTTGGTGACTGTTTCGAAGAAGTTGACCAAGTTCAAAAGGCATGATCTGCCCTTGACGAAGCCAAACTGGGTCGGGTCCAATGTCTGCAAGTCCCCTATATCTTTGTTTATGAGCTCCATTATGATCCTCTCCATAGCTTTGCAGACTAGACTTGTTAAGCTTATGGGGCGGTAATTACCAGGGCCCGTATTGGCACCGCTTTTGTGGAGTGGGACCACAGTTGCCGTACGCCACTCCTTGGGCACGTATCCTGTGGTAAGGCTGAGATTAAACAGCTGCCTTATGTGCGGGTTTAATTCCTCATTTAGCTCATGTAGCACACAGCCAGGGACACCATCCAGTCCCATTGATGCTGTGTTTTTAGCTTTAGAGAGAGCAGCTGGATGTCATTGCCCCCTTTATCCCTCCCTCAGTAGGCCAGTCATTGATATAATGCCCGCTCTGGAATGTATCTGTCCAAAAATATGCAATAACTGGAATGTCCACAGAGATACCTTACTAAAAGATTAGAAGGCCTAAACATGTGCTACAGAAACCAACTCAAAGCCCTGTCACTATACACAGTGATCTACAGACTGCTGACAGATGACCTGTGTTTGGCATGCAAGACATCCTCCCACCCATTACTAATAGATTTGCTGCACATCTGCTGGAAAAAAATCACCAGACTCTGCCACAGCTTGCTGTGAGAGAAAGGTTAGTTTGCTTTTGATTTATTGTACTTTGTATTACTTTGCCTTTTTCAGTTTTGCACACTGTGATTTGTTTTCTTTACACTGTGTTTTATTTGTATTCTGCTTTTAATTGCATATTAAAATGTGAAAAAAGACCATGGCTGTGTCTGTTGTGAGTCAGAAAGAATTTCCCAATCTCCCACCCTGTTTATGTTGTGTTCTTAAACACCGCTTTCTTTCTAGTTTCCTGCCCCTTATGTTAATTTGACCAGATATCTCCTTCCCTCTCTCCTTTCACTGGCTAGTGTGAGTAAGCACAAAATTATCATTTTGTGAAATTATTCCCCTTCACCTATTTACATTTATTGGCTATCCCACTGTATTCCATAGTACCAGAATACAAAAGTGCCCACCCCTTTTCAATCTATCTTGCTCTTTTAAAAATAGTGGCTCTCCACTTAGACAGCTAAATCTTAAGTTACCCACTTTCGTATCTAACTGCTTAGTGCAGACTGCAGTGTTTAGGATAAACCATTTTCTTCATCTTACCTTTAAACATCTATTGCAAGACCACCAGTTATTGGAGATCCCACAATCTGCCTCTCAGTAGACATCTTGGGATTATTGCTTCTGTTTTCTCCTGGTTAGAGAAGGAATACAGGGACATTATTTCCTGGATACTGCTATTCACCAGAAAGCCTAATGACTGCTTTATAGGTGACAGCTTGGACTCTGTGCTTATATTCTGGTCCTGGGAGAAGGAGAAGAGTGCATGGATTCCTGACGGTTTCTGGTTGGGGAGTGAGCGTCTATGCTTATTGTTCCTGATTGGTCTGGTTGGAGTGAGTGTCTGTGTTTAAGTTCCTGATTGGTCTGGTTACTATTCAAGGCATCTACTAGGAAAACGCTTCAAGCCTACAGACCTTTACATCATCTGAGACAAGATTCTGGATCACCAAACAGGCTCTGGCCTGCTTCTCATCTTGGGATTGGTGCTAACATTTTGCTTCTGGTGAGAGAAGAAGCAAAAGAGCATTGTATCCCAACAGAGTGAAGCTACAATGAGACCAGCATTAGTAGTAGCCAGACAGTAGCCATTCATGCAACCCCCCTCTTTTCATCCCTCTTGACAAGCTAATTCTTTGTTTTCAGTAAGTATTGCTTGACTTTTTTCTAACTTCAGAATATCTGCCTAAATATCCTTACATTTTCAGGGTCTACATATTAGTTTCCCCTCAAGTGTTTGGCAGTGCTCTGTACAGACACAGACACCTTGAGTGACATTTTTCCTGTAAAAGCACAACTGAAATTTCTCCAATACCTAGTTGCACACAGGACAACTACTCTGCAGTGACACGCACTGTCCACATAGTTGCAAACTGGATACTCCTGACAGTGAATGATACTCTTACTCCAACAGTCTAATCAATAAAAATGGGTCTGCTGCCATGGATATGAACTTTCATACTGTCTCTGTTACTGGCTGGGTGGATATGGGCATCCTGAGGCAATGTTTACTGATAACTAGTTCATTCTCAAACAAACTGATATGGTATGTGAGAGATGTATTTACACAATGTCACTGGAGGCAGAGCTGTCACATAAAAGTACTCCTAATGTCAATAATGTTGTCAGTAGTACACATGTTGCACCCATCACACACAATTCAAAGCAGACAACCCACATATGCTGAGGCAATTATAAATGAAGTACACATGACAAATATCCTCAGCAGCCTAAAATGCACTCTTTCAAAACAACACCCACATCAACACATAGAGCCACATCTCATGGAGCCTCTACCTCTAAGCCGATAAGGCAAGCCACCACACAATCCAAAATTCTAGTCATTGGAGACTTCATCATGAGACAGACTGATGTCCCTCTCACCAGGCTGAGTAAGGAGAAAGTCACGGTCAGTTGCTTATCTGGGGATAGGATCCACCACATTATGCACGCACTCAGGTCATTGGACCACAATTACCAATATGACTCAGTCATAGTCCATGTGGAAGTAAATGATTTGAGATGTACCTCTCTAGACTACATGAAGAGAGATACCATGGAGCTCTTGGAATATATGTCTCAAAGCTGGTATGAGCCTAGCACTGAGCAGCATTTTACCTTTTCCAAGGATGATGCCACAATATGAACAAAAGATGATTGACTTTAATAATTGGCTTAGTTTCTGGTATCATTCTAAGGGGGTGCAATATTTGTCAGCATGGAAGGAGATGGTCAACAGACCACGATGCTTTGCCAGGGATCGTCTGAACCTCTCCCATCTAGGCTTTCGAATATTAGCTAAAACATTGTCTTCCCCCATACAGCCTTTTTTAGGCAACGCTAAACTGACAGTACTTCCAACATAACAAATCAAAACCAAGACAATCTAAAGGTATTTCTGCTCAATGCTAGGAGTATAAACAAAAAACTACAGTCCCTAGAAGCTCTCTTTACCCTAGAGAATGCTGATGTCTGTGCTGTCACTGAGACATGGTTTAAAGCCACAGAGAGCACACCAACAGTGCAAGGTTATAATGCCTTCCACACATTTAGGCCAGCTACTTTACAGGCAGGGACTAAAGGTGGAGGTGTCTCTATTTACATCAAAAATAAATATACTTCAAGGCTGATCAAACAGGACAATGCACTTGAGCTGCTCCATGTTCAAATTACCATAGGCAAAATTCAGTACTACTTCCTTGCAAGCTATATGGCCCCCTCCATGACCCAGGAAACCCATACCATGTATTTAAACCTATTCGAAACAGTAACCATCCAACCCAATACCATAGTCATGAGTGACTTTAATTACCCCTGTATTAACTGGGAATCCTATATGATACCAAACATACATGCGCAGAGGTTCCTGGATTTTGTAAACACAAACTCCCTGGACCAGATAGTCAGTACACCAACCAGGGGTGCAACCATACTGGATCTGGTCCTCACTAATATAGGAGAATGCTGCACACCCCCTACTGTAATGCCTTCCCCGGTCAGGTCAGACCACAAAATGGTCTCCTTTGAAGTAAAAATAAAACCTGGACCACAGCTAAACTTGGAATATTTACGAACTATTCTAAGGCTAACCTTGTGCTATTAAGTGAGAACCTGGCAAAGTTTCAAACCCCATAAACCATGAGAACACTGCTGGCTATGCATAACTGTTCACATAAACCCTGTACAAACATATTAATAGCTGCATAGAGGCAACTGTACCCACCAGGAAGAAGTACAGAACTAACTCAAAAAACAAGCCACCCTGGTGGAATCACAAAATCAATAGACTGTATAACAGGAGGAAGAAAATCATGGCCAAAATTAGGAGGTGCAGCACCCAGCAGGATAAAAGCACTCTCAAACTAAACAAACAATTCCGAGGACAAACAAAGTCTACCAAAGCCAAATCTGAGGTAAGTTTGGCCTCCCAGGCCAAGAATAACCACAAAGTATTCTTTAGCTATGTCCACAACCTTAAAGGCAATACACAATTGTGTGCAGAGCTCATTGTAAATGGAGTCACCTATACTGAGCCAAAAATATAGCAAACCACCTGGCTGCTAAATTCAGCTCCAACTTCACCCCTCTCTCCCCCTCAACCTTCCCTCAGGAAATATCATCAAATATAACTCCCCCTACGGTCACTAGAGAACAGATCCTTAACGCTCTCTTTAAGACCAAGAACACACTGCATCAATGGACCCAGACAATATCCCAGGATGCCTTCTAAACAGCATGAAACATGAAGCATCAGGTCCTCTGTAATTACTGTTTAACTGTAGCCTCCAAACAGGCTTCGTGCCTCATGAATGGAGAAAGGCAACAGTCATCCCTCTGCACAAAGATGGACCATCTACAGACCCTGGAAACTACAGACCCATAAGTCTCAACAGTCTTATGTGTAAAGCCATGGAAAGAATTATCATGGAGATGATAACAGAGATATAGTAAATCTCCAGACACTGGACCAAGCCCAGTTTGGTTTTGTCAAGGGCAGATCATGCTTACTCAACCTGGTGGACTTCTTTGAGAGGGTCACTAAAGCAATAGATGAGGGCAGAATTGTTCACAATGCCTACCTTGACCTGGCCAAGGCATTTGACACAATACCCCACTCAGGCATTGTTGACAAACTCAGAAGGTTAGGTACAAAACTGTATGTTACCCAGTGGATAGCCAACTGGCTCACAGACAGGACCCAGGAAGTTAGAAATGGGGAGTCCAGCTCTACAAAGAGGCCAGTCACAAGTGGAATCCCTCAAGGATCAGTCATTGGACTGCTCCTTTTTGGCATTTAATTCTCAGACGTCAAGACCAACGTCAGTGGTCTCTGGCTGACTAAATTTGCAGAAGATAGAGCTGTCACTGAATCTCACACTGACACAAATGTTCTCCAGGAGGGGCTAACACAGACAAACAACTGGTGTCAGAGCCATGGACTAAAATTAAATGCCAAGAAATGCATAATAGTATCCTTTGGGAAGTCATCCATCCTGGTAACTATCATATTGACAACACACCCCTTACAGATGACTCAATAGTCAGGGACATCAGGACACACATAGATAGTAATCTAGCCTTTGACTATCACATGTCTACAGTGGTGAGGAAATCATTTTATGTTGCGCAACTTATAAACAAAGGTATGGCATCTAAGTCCAAGGAAGTCATTGTCCACTGTATTCGGCATTCATCAGACCTATCATTGAGTACAATGCCCCCTTTGGTATCTACCTAACCAAGCATATCCAACAATCGGAATGCCCATAGAGGTTCCTCACTAAAAGAATACAGGGTGTAAGTAAAATGTCCTATGTAGACCGCCTCAAGGCCCTATCCTTGTATTCTGTCTCCAACAGGCTTTTGAGGGGAGATCTAGGCCTGGCAAACAGGGCATTGTCAGACCCCACTCTGATGGACCTCCTGCATATCCACAAAACAAACAGCACCAGAATTACCCATTCTAAAGACTTAAACCTTGCCTGTGATATAAATAGGACCTGCTGGAGAGTCAGGTATGTATCCTAGAGACAACCCAGTCTATGGAACAGACTCCCCATTCATGTAAAGCAGAGTTCCTTCCTAACCCAATTCAACTGCAACTTGGGCAACTGGATGGGAAACTGGAAATTCATCCCTGGTTTGGCATCTATGTCTGTAATGGACACAGGTAACCTGTAAATGGTTCATCTCTCAGGTGCTGCTTACACTTATCAAAGGGTATCAGAACTTGTCAGAAATTTGGGATGCATGGCCAGGCTTAAAAAGGCCCTTATGGTCAATACCCTAGTAAACATCTATGAACGTGTGAACAAATGGCATCAGAAATACTTGATTTAGGGACTGAACCTCTTCTGCAACATCAACAAAATAGTTTAGAGGGACAGATATATTTCAGAGAGGATACAGTTGCTATGGAACAGACTCCCCATCTACACAAAACAAAGTTCATCCTTGTCCATTTTCAAGTGTGTTTGTTTAACTGAAAAATAAAAACAATCACTCAATGAACGGATTACCACTGCAATGAAAATCTGTATACGTTGGTTGATATCATTGTACACACTACTGTTGTACATATCCACGCTACCTGTTTTCATGGATTTACTTCATACAGTCAACTTACCATTTTGTTGCCATTCACATGATTGAGACCACATTGTCAAAAGTTTAAAATAACGAACACCCGGAACATTGTATTTTCTCTTTGGGAAACTACCCACTTGGCCACCATGGTGAACTTTGCCCTTTTCTCCACTGTAGTGTGATCTTGGAGTTGGTATATTTAGTTAGGGGGCTGTAGTGTGGGGGGGAAAGCCCCACACTTTGGTGGGGTTAATTTGGTTACATTTCTATTTTAGTTGTTGGTGGCCAAGTGGTTAGTAGATCCGTTTTCATCACTCTAATGCTAAACTAAACCAATCAATAGAGAACTGAATAGGAAGTACAGGAAAGTCACAATTCTGTATTATATTCAACTATAAAATCATTTTCTGTCTTGTTCAAGTGTTTAAAGAATAGTCACAGAGAGGACAAACAACACAAAGAAGAACTGGAGAGGTACATTTCTTCCCCCTGCCCTCTCTCTCTTTCTCAATCCTGCCTTTCATTAGTTGCATATATTTATATAACAGATCAGCACCAGGTTTGTCAGTCAGTAATCTGTAGTTGTATGTTCAGCTGCTTAGCATTTCAGTTATGAACAGGTTTGCTCTATTGATTTATAAAATGAATGAGTCACTACTTGAAATTGCTAGGACTGCAATAACATTCACAATACAGGAAAAAAGAGCCCTGCTATATCAGTTTTGTAGTGCAGGAAATACTGTCTCCTTCTGCAGTACAGCACTAGTTTATGTTAAAACAATAAATAATGCTATTCCTTGTGATCATGACATTTGTGTTGGGAATTTATCTGGCTTCCAAATGTCATGCTCCACTTTTATTGCTGCATTTATGAAAATACTTTACCTGAATTACTACCAATAAACTGTCTTATTTTAATCAAACAAGTTCTTTAAACATCTACAGGGCATACCTTTCAACCTCTTAGTGCAAAAAGTCTGGACAATGCCCGACAAAATGGCAGGACAAAGGCCCAAAAATAGGGACATATATTCAATATTGTTCTTATAAACTTAGAAAATTGTTAGAGTAATCAGGTTTGTTTTAACATACATTTTCTGAAGGATATGAAGTCTAAAACTCAAATGTATGTCATTATTTAGTGATTTCAGTCCTCAGATCATCCCAGTAATTTGTCAGAAAACCACAAATGTTATGAGGACCAGACCAAAAATGTCAACCAAAAATCTAGACATTCTGGGAAAATCTGGACAGTTGACAGGTATGCTACAGGGAGAAATAATGAACAGTCTTTTCATAAAAATCTCTGTTCACATTTGCCAATTTGAAGTTTACAGTATCTTTAGAGGGAACAGCTTCTTGACATGTATCTTTCCAGCAACAACTAATTCCCTTGTCAGGGCAGTCCAGTTCCAATTTAAATAAAAATTAAAAAGACTTAAGTGAATTGCTAGGTATTTAATTATGAAATTATATGTGTTAAATAGAAAACTCCTTTCTGTTAAATGGAAGAATGCAAATCTATCAGTGTGTGTCCACCACTGAAACACTCTCTGAATACATAAAAGCTTTTCTTAAGGCTCCATCACTGAATTCTGAGAACTGATGGAAATCGCAGCTGCCAGTTTGAAACCTTCCCTTGGGAAACAACTTTGCCATACGAACCTGAAGCAAACATTTTCTTCACAAATGAATTTTACAAGAATTATTGCAACCATTTGTAAAATAACATCAATAACTTCTTTATACCAATCCTTAGAAAAACAGTTTTATAATCTGAAAAAAAAGTGCTTGCAGAGTTGAAACAAAGGGTATTAGATCTGGAAGTTTCAGTGACATTTATGGTAGGCTGATGGCACATACTAAGCTCTTAATGCACAATACTATGATGGATTTCAAAATGCTTGCTCTCAGTGTAAGTGAGGCCTGTCTATAAAACAGGCTTACACTGTAGTAAGTCGCTTACACACAGAGCAAGTCTTTTAGAATCAAGCCCAATGAAGACCAGGAGAAGTAGAAAATAAACAATGAGTACATTCTGGGTCTGAGAATATGGAATGACACAACATTGCTTCTTTTTTGCAAAAGAAGATATCTGTGGTTCTGAGACTGCCTGCTCTTCAAGGATGCATTCTAGGAGTGTACACAGTACTTTTCCTAAGCCATCCAACTCACAGGCAGAATCTCCAACCATTATTAAAATGGGCCTCATACTTCAGCTATATGGTTAATGTGGCAGCTGAAGTTGTGTCTTTCGGATTTTCCTGGTTAGGGGTTGCCACAGCGGAACTCCAGTCTGCTAATGATTGGCAGTTGATTTTTACGTGCTGAGTTGCCAGCCCTAACACACAACCTTCAACGAACTTACGCCCATTCACGCATGTCTCCACGCAGAAGACGCTCTAGCTGAGAGTCGAACCGGTCAGCGTCTTACTGTGAGGCGACAACGCTACCGCAGCACCACCACCGCGGATCAATGTGGCAGCTGAAGTATGAGGCCCATTTTAATAATGATATTTTGGTAGCTGTGGCATGAAAATGTTAAGTATTATATGGGTATTAAAATGCTGCTAAAACAAAGAGGTATCTGTTTTTATTTGTACTATCCCATAAAACAGTGTTGGGGTCTTGAAGGTGTCTTGTGCACTGCACATACTTAAAAAGTGCCAGTCTATTCTACTTAATGAACTGAACAGTCTCTAGGAGCTCATGCACATAAACTTGTTACTGCACACATGGAAAAAGAATGACAGCAAACAATTCAATGAGCAACAGTGAAGCCCTTGCCATAGATTCCCCTTCCCCAGGGTATATAGGATGCTGTATTGTGATTTATAGATCACTGAACCAGTCATAGGTTATGATAACCAGACTGGCTTTAAAACAACATTTGTGGGACCTGCATTTCTTGGACGGCAGTTAGGTTCACAGGATGCATGATGGTTTATCTTCCATGTACACAAGGTGACAGGGGCAATGTCATTAAGAAGGCACTGTTTTACACAGTCATTTATATTACCCACAGCATTCATTAAGTGCTGTATGTAATAGTTCTTTGTACAAATGTACATGGGTATAGTGGGCTATTAGGTAAATCTAAGCAGTAGATTCTTTTCATTGGGCCACTTGCACTCAGTAATTCCCAATGGTCTATTGTGCCCTTGTTTGGTAAGGGAATCCTTTCTGTTATCTGAATCACCTAGTCTCATTTGTTTGTGACCCTACTCCTCTCTGGTTACCCTTCCACAAATGTGCTTGTGAACTAAGGGATGTTGGGGTAATAGGTCAAAAATACGCCTTGATAGTCTGAAATACTACAATGGGCCTGTGCTTTCATAGGTGCCCAAAACTGTTTGTAAATTCCAGCCATTCAAGAGGTGAGATTTCAGTAATGATCAGTGATAATGGTTTATGTCCAAGTGCTTACACTTGTTTCAAGTATGCTGTTTATTAAAAATCAAACAGCTTAAATAGAAGTATTACACTTTGCTTTGTACTACATAAGCCATGTTTCCTTAGAGAGCTGTGCCTGTTTTTCACCTTTCTAAATGTCACGGGGGGCTGTCAAATACTGGACTTACAAGTTCCAGATAAACAATGTTGTGTTTTATAAACCTCTGAGATGGTCATAGCTTATGATAACTGGACTGGCTTTAAAACCTCTGAGATGATCATAGCTTATGATAACTGGACTGACTTTAAAACCACATTTCTGGGACCTGTAGTTCTTGGAAGGCAAGGGATCAAAAAGAAGAGGGAGTTTTAAGTCATACATCTTATCCCCTTGAGCCAGAATGCATCTGATGATCTCAGTCTGTAGTGCAGTGATTGCTGGAACATCTGTACCAGTGAGACATTACTCAGTGGTGTCCCTTCTAATGTAGTAATACTGAGGGTCTAAATTTCAATTTCTGAATGTTATCGGGTGTGACAGAGCAGCACCTTTTTGTGCTGTTGTCCAGCTTTTGAAGAGACAGTTTTCAGCTTCCTTACTTTGTAAGATGTTATGGACAATTCTCAGGCCATGACCTGCACAGAGAAAACACAATAACATAACAAATGGCTCATGGTATGTCTGTTACCACTAGTAAAGTCCTGTCAAACCACAGCTAGTTGCTTGTGCTCTGTCCCCAGCTGCCCCTAAAGGTGTGTAACAATAGGACTGTCCATAATGTTGTCACCTTTGGTTGTATGTCTGTCACAGCATAATTCTTAACACATCATAATAACAACACATATGCTAGCCAAGGAAAATAGCTATAGAATCACCTGTCTGTACAATGATGTTCATTGGCTGACATGCAGATCAGCTAAGGTGGTCAAGCATGAAGAGAATGTCACATAAATTCACTTCTTTGAGATCTGTGAGTGTTAGTTTGTACAGCAGACACACATTTCTTGGTTTCTGCTCATGGCATGCATTCATGAAAGTGTTTTGTAATTAATGTGAAACAAAAAAATGGAGCTCATATCCATTAGAAGTTGTGGTCTGGCACTGACAAATGCTTCTTTGCATTGTACCTCAGGAAAGCTGTTTCACAGGTACTAATGTGATGGCACTTTCTTTGGTTTTGCTAGTTCAGAAAACAGAAGCCTTTAACTTGCCATATGGAAAACCTGCAGCTTTGCAGAGCATTGGCCACTGCTTTCTTCATCGTCATCAATACATAAGTGCATTCAGCCACGATTTCCAGATGCCACTGTGGACTGCATATACTGTCAATAAACCTGTAAGTGCTTTGATTTGATTACTTAAGTACATATTCTTAAAACGAGATAAGTAGGAAGGGAGGGAGAAGAAACCTAACGGTGATATTCATAACCATAACACAACAGGGGAAAGGGGCAAAATGAAAAGTTTAGCCTGTGTTTGATAGTTTCTGTAATTTACATTTGTTCTTGCAGTGATTTTTGTATAATCGTGCTCCTCCTACCTTATTGATTACTTCAGATCTACATATGCTTCTGTACGTATTATGCCATCTCTTCTTTGAGGAGAATCACTGTAACAATAAGTCATAATATTTGAATTGACCTACCTATTTGTGTGGCTCCTCATGGCGAAGGTTGAAAGAACCATGTCATCTTCCTCTTGTGGGACTAATCCTGCTCTCCTGCTTGCCAGATGTTGACATATGAAGGCAGAAGGCTCTGTTATGTATCCTGCAATGCCAGGCATGTCATTTGAGTGCCTCACATCCCCCCCTCAATCCAGAAAATAGTTTTCCCTGCAGCCGCTGTGTTTTTCTTTAATATTGGTTTAAGTGGATATAATTAATTGACTTTTTATCACATTTGGTATATCTTTGTACCTTGTTACACTTTTTCCAGTGACAGTTAACTTAATTAACAAATGTAATATTGCAAGCAAATAATCTTAATCTTAATCATTGCCAAAGTAAGGCTCTGAGCACAGCATGGATGATTTTTGACTTTGCAATATGTTTAAACTACAGTCTGTAGAAAGATAGAAAGTGATGGCTTCTTTTTTGATGGGGGAAAGAAGGTTTAGGTCAGTGGAGAAGTGAGAAAAAAAAATATTTGGTAGAGCCTGTAAAAAAAGGGAAAAGGCAAAAAAAAATAGTCCATGCACAGCTCTGTGGCTTTGAGTGATAAATATCTGGTTATGACCCAGACAACCAAAATCTGAGTAGTAGCTTAGGTGCGTAAAAGTTGGGCAGGGGAAGGTGGGAGTATGTGGCTTATGTTAGCCTGGCTTTCCTGTTTGGAGGGAGTTGGTGGTCCCTGTGGCCAGTTCGCTCCTGTGCAAGTTGCATGATACCAGGAATTTTAATTGTCAATATATATAGCCTTCATTACTTCAGGTAAGGGAAGTGTTTCTGTTTCTGTAATAAAGCTTGCACTTTTTAATAAACAGCTCCCTGTTCTTTGACCCTCATAAAGAAGGGAGAAAAAGGAGGGTGGGAGAAGCTGAGTAAACAGCATACTGCTTCTATCTATCTGCAATCTCAGTTGTCTATGCAAAATCTTCTCCAATTTGTTTTTGAGCTTGGGGATAAAATATCAGAAGCTGCACAGTTTGCTCCAGGGTCAATTTAGAGACTACTTTAGGCATAAAGGAGGGATTAGTTCAAAGTCTTAACCCATCTCCAAGAATGCCTGTTATGGATCTTTACATATTACAGTCCATAATTCAGAAATCTTCCTAGTAGATGCAATTGCCATTGCGAAAATAATAATAAAAAAAGAAGAGTTACTAAGGGAATAGCCTGAAAGAGAAGAAAGTCAGCATTTTCCACCACAAAATTTAGGTGCCAAGGAGGAAGAATAGTCTTCATGGGTAGAATAAGGTGTAGGACTGCTTTAGGAAACTGCTTGCAGAGTGGGTAGGTAGGAATGATGCATGATGAAATAAGCTCCAGTACTGAAAGCTGCGCATTTGCGGAAGTTTAAAATAAACCTGGTGTGGAATAGATCAGTGAAACACAAAAGAATTGCAGGCTCTGTAGCTACAGTAGGTAGGATAAAAAGAAGTTATGTACTCACCATAACGTTCCGAGTAGTCGTACTTCATTTGTCTTCAACCTGTGGGTTATGGATCCGTATGGGATCCGAGCTGGCAACTCTTGCTAGCATCAGCTCCGAGCTCCAAACTTCTCCCCTTACCCATAATACACCTCCAGTGCCTTCCATACCCAGATTGAGTTTGCTGAACCTTAGACTGAGAACCCGACCTGAAAAATTTACTTGTGACCTATACTGCAGCCCATAGGCTGATCATATGCCAAGATCCAGGGGAAGGAAGGAGGGACGGTTGAAGACAAATGAAGTACAACTACTCAGATGGAACGTTATGGTGAGTACATAACTTCTTTATCTGAAGTAGTTTACTTCATTTGGTAATCAACCTGTGGGACAGATTCCCCAGCTACTAAACACCTGGGAGGTCCTCATGGAAAGATATTCCGGAGCACCACGGAACTGAAGGATGCTCTCCTTCTGGAAGTCAAATCCAATTTATAATGAGAAATAAATGTATGAGATGAGGACCAAGTGGCTGCAGAATAAATATCATCCAGAGACATTCTAGACCAAAAGGCCGCAGATGTAGCCATGGACCTAGTGGAATGAGCTTTCACCTGACCTGGAGGAGACATGCCTCTGTCCTTATAGACCTGCAGGATGCATGAAGAAATCCATCTAGGTATAATGACCTTGGAGATTGCATCCTTCTATAAACCCTTTTTGGGGAACTTAACAATTGATCAGTTTTACGGAAATTTTTTGTCCTGTGTAAATAGAATCGTAACTGTCTATGAACATCTAACATGTGGAGTTTGTATTCCAACTTGTTAGTAAAATTAGGAAAGAACACAGGCAAATTGATGGTCTGATTGATATTGACTGGTGATGCCACCTTAGGAATAAAAGATGGATTGGTTAGAAGGGAAACCCTATCTTTGTGAAAAATCATGTAAGAAATTTTGATGGATAAGGCCTGTAATTCTGAAACCCTTTTTGCAGATGTAATAGCCACCAGAAAAGCTGTTTTCCAAGATAAAAAATTTAGCTCTGCAGTTGCGGCAGGCTCGAAAGATGGAGCAACCAAAGCTTAAAGAACCACAGTAAGGTCCCATGGGGGAACAGGATCTTTGACTGGGGGTGATAACAAAAAGGTGCCTTTGATAAAGGCTTTCAACAGTCTGGAAGAGGCTAGGGAGGCGGAATTTTCGCCCACATAAAAATGAGAGATGGCAGCCAACTGAACTTTGACAGTAGAAGAACTAGCTCTGTGTTGAAAAATATCAGCTAGTAAATCAAAAATTATGGAAATAGGAGCCATGAATGAGTCTAAACCCCTTTGAGAGGCCCAAAAAGAAAAATGTTTCCACTTGCTGCGATAAACCTTCCTGGTTGAAGACTTATGAGCAGCCACCAAAATAGATCTAACTGAGGAGGATAGTCCAGGAGTCCTAGCAATCACGAGAACTGGAGCAGCAAAGCTGTGGGCTTCAGGCTGTCCAGATTCAGATGAGATAGCCCCGAAGGGTGTGAAATTAAATCCTGAATGGGATCTAGGGTCCAAGGCGGAGCCAGAAGGTGAGACCAAAGGAAGCAAAACCATACCTGACGAGGCCAGAATGGGGCAATGAGGATTACTTTGCTCCCCTGTTGATGAGCTTCCTATAGAAACCTCGGAATGAGAGGTACTGGAGGGGTAAGCATACAGAAGACCGGGAGGCCAAGCATGAACTAGAGCGTCTCTGGGGAACTCCCCCGGCTGGGGCTTCAGAGTGAA
Source organism: Protopterus annectens (assembly GCF_019279795.1). Lineage (NCBI taxonomy): Eukaryota > Metazoa > Chordata > Ceratodontiformes > Protopteridae > Protopterus > Protopterus annectens. Next base: position 865,582,587 of record NC_056725.1, on the reverse strand, counting down.
AAGCTTGCTGCACTTTGCATTGCAAGGAGATGCGAAGAAATCGCAGCAAGGTTGACCCCACTCGCTGAAGATCTGTTCCGCTACTGACAGATTCAGAGACCACTCATAAGGCATCAGAATGGTCCAACTTAGCCTGTCCACTAGGATGTTGGACCATCCCGGAATGTGCGTTGCGATGAGAAAGCGACCGGTTGAGATCGCCCATTCCCACACTCTCATGGCCTTGAGAAAAAGGGGGTAAGATCTGTTCCCTCCCTGTTTGTTGATATACCAGACCACTGACATATTGTCGGACTGAATAGCAATCATCTCCAGAGGAAGAAAGGCATGAAGGGCCTGCAACTCTAGAAGGACCGCCCTCATCTCTATGACATTTTATGTGCAAGCTGGTCTCTATGGGGGACCACAGGCCTTGGACTGTCCTGCTCGAACAATGCCCCGCCACACCCGAGTTGGGAGGCATCCATGGTCACTGTGGTTTGGGCCAGGGCTGGAACAAGAGGTCATACTCCAAAATGTCTGGAAGCACATCCACTGTATGACGGATGACCGACAGACTCGACTGAGTTGAATTGGATACGTCAACGGCATTTCCAACAGGGACCATTGTACAGCCAGGGTCCGCTGTAGAATTCTCATGTGTAACCGAGCACACAGGAGAAGAGTTATGGTCACCACCACTAAGCCTAAGGCCCTCAACACCGAATCTGCCATAGGGAGATAAGAATGGTAGATCATGGAGAAATGCATCCTCAGGTTTTAAACTCTCTCCGAGGTCAGGAATATTTTGCACTGAAGAGTATCTATCCTGGCCCCAATGTAGTCTATCACCTGTACAGGATCTAGGAGAGATTTGGATGCATTGACTGTGATCCCCAAATGCAGGGCAAGAGACAGGGAATAATCTCTGGTTTGGGAGAGTAGACGCCTGGTGGGAGCAGTGAGTAGCCAATCGTCCAGGTATGGATAGACCTGAATCCCCTGAAGCTTCAGGTGAGCCGCTACCCCCACCATAACTTTGGTAAACACACTGGGGGCTGTGGTGAGACCAAAGGGTAGGGCTCAAAATTGGTAAAGATTGACTCCTAGCCAGAAGTGGAGGAACCTTCTGGAGCTTCTGTGCATTTTTATGTTATAGTAAGCATCCTGGAGGTCTAACGAGCACATCCAGTCGCTCTCTTGCAGGTATGGCATGATCAACTGTAATGTGACGATCCGGAACTTTTCTTTGGCAACTGACAGGTTCAGGATAGAGAGGTCCAGAATGGACCTTAAGTCCCCCATTTTCTTTGGTACTAAAAAGAATCTGGAGTAGAAGCCCGATCCAGACTGATCTGGGGGGACGGTTTTGATGGCTCGTTTTCCTAGCAGCTTGGAAATTTCTTGTGCTGCTGCCTCCCTTTGTGTGAGTGGTATGTCCAGGAGGTGTCTGGGAGATTTGGGGGAACCCATGAAGGGGATATAGTATCCTCTGGATATGATTTGAAGCACCCAGTGGTCCATTGTTATGGGATTCCCATGCCACTAGGTGCAAGGTAATCATCCCCCGACTGCCTCCAGAGTAGAGCAGTCGGGCAACCCCTCAGGGTAGCTGTCTGGGTCTGTCCGAGAAAGGTTCTCGAGACACAAAGTTCCTTGGAGCCCCTCTGCCTCTGGGCTGGCTTTCATTCTGTCCCACTCTGCCTTTGGGGGAAGAAGAGCCCTGAGTGTCCTGGAAATACTGTGACTTCTGGAAATCCCAATCCCTATGAGCTACACGCTCTAGGGACCTAAACCTCATCACCACAATAAACAGAACATGCTGGAGGGATAGATTCCTGTCCCAGAGACTTCCCATACTCTGGAACAAACTACCTATCTATATCAAACAAAGCTCCTCATTAGTACTGTTCAAGAAAAATCTTGATGATTGGATGGGAGGTAGGAAATTCACCCTGGGGATCACTTCTGTGGCTCTGCTCGACAGTGGCACAGGAAAATCATTTTCTTGGGTGGCGAAAGCCAGGGTACCTTTGGCTAGGCTTATATAGGCCCTAGGACCAATAGCCTAGTACCTACCTATGAACCACATCCTCTTTTACCCTCTCTGGTTCCAGAAGAAGAACCTTTGAGGGTTAGAGAAGTGAATCCCTACAGCAGACAGTGTCTTCCCGTCCTTCTCACTCTGGATTAATGTCTCTTTGATGGTCTTACCAAAGAGTGTAGAGCCGTCATAAGGGGCATTGGCAAAGGATGCCTTGATGGGTTCAGAAATTGACATAAACTGAGCCAGGTGTTGCACCTCATGGACACGCAGGACCCAGCCACCCTAGCCGCTCCTTCCATAGCATGTGAAAGGAGTCACATGGACATGTTAGATACTGCTTTTAAAGTGGCCATCCTCGCAGAGAACGAAGCCTCGTCCTCCTGCAACATCCCTAGGTGGTCCATCATCCACGACTCTCAGTCAGGAGGCTGGACCGAGGAACTCTGCTGAGCAAGTTCCTTCTTAGTGGCTACTGCTACCACCATGGCATCTACAGGGGAGCCCTTGTTCCATGCTGGTCTGTCTATGGGGGGGGGGGGCTTAAGATCTTATCCGGTCTTTTTGGAATAGGTTCCATGGTGTCCAGTTTCTTCCATGCCCGTGAGGTGGCCAGATCAACCAAAGGATCCATGGGAGGGGACACCCAGGAAGTAGACGGGCCTGTGCCAAAAGCCTCCAGGAACATCAGAAGAAGGTTTGGGGGCAGACCAACCTCCCTGCTGGTGCAGGATTTCCATGATGTCTACAAAGGAGACATCCTTGGGAGGTGACCTAGGGGAACTTTCTCCATCATCCAAGTCCATGTCCTCGGTGAGGGACTCGGGGGAGTCCGAGTGCCTACTCTTGCACGTATGCTTACAAGGTACCTCTCCGGTGGGGCTCTCCGGGGGGAGCTTGCAAGCCATTTGTTTCTCGGGGGGACCGTCTGGGGCTCTTCGAGCATGGGCTGTCCCTCTGGTAAAATGATGGGGACCGTAGACAGAGCCAAGGGGGTCTGGGTGGAGTCAGAAAGGTCAGTCAGGGGTCTCGATCCAGTGGAGAGAACCATTTCTACCACACTGAACGCTGAAAGAGTGCGAACCTCCTGAGACACCAACAAGCAGGCCGGTCTCCCCTGGTCTGACGAGAGAATCGGAGCTGGGCCCGAGGTGGATGGAACTCCGAGGGAGGGAACCTGGCCCAACAAAATCAGAGCCAAAGCAAAAGGTTCCACTCCCTTGGATCAGACACCCAAGCTCCTGCTCAAAGACTGGCTTGGATCTGAGCTGGTCAGATCCAAAATGCTCCAGGTAGCTGTCGGCATCGAGGAAGCAGGTGCCGACCCCCTGACCAAAGCCAACCTCAGATCCGAATACTCTGAACCTGAAGGTCAGATCGGAGAAGGAGATATAGGTTGGAAAAAAGGAAGTGAGCTTCCCCCTCCTGAGGGAGGGGGTTCTGGCAAGACCCCGATCTGGATATGGGTACGGATAAACCCCCCTCATCATTTTATCCAGATCCGTGTCAGACATGGACCGGGTGGACCGCGATGAGGCCATGGACTCCAACCTGGTGGGTTGGGGCACCAAGGCCTGGGAAGCTGGACGTATCTCCTCCAGCTCTGGGGAGAATCTCGGAGATCGGAGCCAAGGAGCATCACGGATCCTTGGCATCTTCTTATGTGAAGCGAGGTCCAGAGACCTCTTTCTCTTTCCCCTCGCCTTCGACTCTCTCTCCTTCTCTCTACCTCTTTTCTGCTCTGCTACCACAGACCTTGGTACAAGAGGTTGAGTCCTAGCCTGGGAGGGAGGAGAAACCAGAGGAAGGAGAGGTGACCACAGCAGCCATTGTGACTGAAGCCGGAGACGAGGAAACAGATTCTGAAGGGGGAAGAAGGCCTTTGAGGGACAACTTGGCCTTCCTATCTTGAATCGGGCAGGGGTTGAAGCCCGCACATATGCTGCAGTCCACACTCAGATGGGCCATGCCCAAGCACAAAACACACAAAGTGTGGCCATCCGCAGAGGATAATTTATGGCCACACTCTGTGCAACGCTTGAAAACAAGCTTTTCAGCCATACTATCTCAGTAGAAAGATAACTTAATAAAAAAAGGCAGTTTCTTTCAACTGGCACACACACCCACTCACCACACTCATACACAGAAAACACTGAGTAGGGGTAGGGGAAGCTACAAACTACACAACAGTACAAACTACTCTAACTAACCAAAACTCTATCACACGACACACCAAGTGAGGGGAGGAGAAAGGGGACCTATGCTAACACTAACTACCAAAAAAGTGAAGAGAAAGATACTCAAAAAAAGTTTTACCCACTTGACTAGATGAAGCTTAGAGATCACAATGCATAAGCTATACACGGCAAACGAGATCTGGGCATGGAAGGTAGTGGAGGTGTATTGTGGGTAAGGGGAGGAGTTTGGAGCTCAGAGCTGATGCTAGTAAGAGTTGACGGCTTGGATCCGATATGGATCTGTAACCCACAGGTTGAAGAACAAATTAAGTAAACTACTTCAGATCTATAGAATTACACCTGATAATGTACATTTCCATTTGACTGCATAATATTTACTGATGTTTAGCAAGACATGCTGTCAGAATAAATCTTGCTTTTCTATTCTTATCTTTTGGAGCATCTCTGGAAGAACAGGCATGAGTAAAAATTGATAAAGGAGCCCCTCTGTCCAAGGGAAGGACAATGTGTTCACTGCCAATTCTCCTGACCCTTGAACTCTAGCACACATGTTCTCTGAATAGAACTCCCTTGTGATGCAATCAGGTCTATCTCCTGGTGCCTAACATCTGCACTAGGTCCTGTAAAACATGTTTGTTTATTCTCTACCCATGCAGGATTTGGAAGGATCTGAGCTTATCTGTCAGAAAGTTCTGATCTAATGAGATACCACAACAGCAAGGAGATATCAGATTCCAGACCTTTGTATCCTGTTTGCACAGTGGATAAGAACAGGTATGACCTCCAACTTCTTTTGGTACAAGACCACTACAGTGTTGTCTGTTACATCTTGCGATGCATTCATGCTCTGCACTATTATAAATGCTTGCAAAGCCAGTATCAGCGCCATAATTTTCTTCACATTGATGTGTTTATTCATCAATGAAGTGCTTTGCTTACCCTGGACCTTCTGGTAGTATCTGCCTATTAGCCAGATCCGAGGCATCTGTCATCAACAGCAACGTACAGTCTGATGTCACAAAGGGCATCTCTGGGTCAGCTAACAGCTGGAGGAACCAGCAAATACAGTCCCTCCTTAAAAGAGGGCTAAACAGTACTTCTGAATCCAAGAGGGACAGGTGATGTTTTCAGAGATTCCCGAGGTCCCACTGTGTTTTTCCTTACGTGTAGTCTGCCCACTGGTATCATCAGAATACAGTCTGACAAATACCCCACTACATTTCAGGAATACTCAGGCTGTTAATTCATCCTTTCGCCAAATGAGCAAAGTGGTGTCCTAAGTGGATTTTTTTCCTGAGACAAAGACAATCAACTTACTTTTTTGTCCATTATTGCTCCCAGAAAAAATGCTTTCAGTGTCACAGGTACTGGACTGGACTTTGACAAGTTCAGTGAAATCCCCAGGACTGTAAGGCAGTCAACAATGTAGAACAGAGCCTTTTACAACTCCTATAATGAGGATACTTGAATCAGGTAATCGTCTACACAGCAGTAATTATGAATCCCCTTAATAATGATGTGGGCAGACACTGGGTCCAACAATGTGCTGAAAGCTCAGGCAGCAATGTAAAGAAAAAATGGCAAGAAGATGAGTAGATAGGGTTCCTGTCCTGTTCTGAAATGCAGGAATTGCTGTTGGTCTTTGTGGATAGTATGTGCAGGCAGACATCTTGGATATATCTCATAGCTAGTATTACCAACAGTGCATCTTCCATAAGTAGATGGAGCAGGTCTTGCAGTAATGGCATTCTGAACTTTGGACTTGCAAGAATATTTTATTTCTGGATAAGGGTAGGATAAGTTTCTAATGGCCATATTTCTTTGGGAGCAGGAATAGCCTAGAGTAGAACTTTTTCCCATTTTTGTATTCGAGAACTCTTTCTTTAGCTCTATATAGTAAGAGGTGTGCACAAGTTAGCTGTTTTGTCTGTAATTAGTATGGTGGGATGGGAAGTTTCAGAATATAGAATCACTGTATACATGTTTATAATATAAGTACCTTTGCCTCACACTAGTATCAAATGTATGCTTTAAAGTCCACTTGGAACTAATTACAAAATAGTGAAAAAAAAAAAAAAGCTAAACGCCTGCTGTTTTATTGCTGCAATCTCACTCTAAAATCTCACTATACCCTAGCCATAATGCATTCATTCTTGACTTGCATACACTTTCTCCAGCTAACCAATAAACTGATCCTATGATACATGGCATTCAAGCTACTGTCAATAGCATCTGCAGATTCGCTAGTGTTGCCTTCACTGCACCATCCTACAAAAGGCAATGTGGCTTCATATCCCAACACATGCCAAATTATTGCTTTCTATCTATCACTTATTTATATCTATTTGATAATCGGGTAAGTGGACTGGTCTGACAACTGTTTTCAGCCATGACTTAGGTAAAAGTATGCAATAACAATAGTATTGAATACAGTAGTGATGTATACACACACACAATAAGAATGGTGCCATAGGACTATTTAAAGGACTTAGCAGCATAGCACATCAATGTTATTAAGTACAGTAGTGAAGTATATACAGACAGTAAGAATGATGTCATAGCAGAAAACAGAATTTGGTAGAAAAACACATATAGGTTCATAGGTTCATAGCTGGTTACTGGGTTATTGACTCAAGGGTCTTTATAAGCCAAGCCATGTGTACCCCAATATAATACTATTGAAACCAAATATAAAGAATCTTGCCTAAACTCGATATTTTGGTTAGCAATGATTGCCCATATCTAGGAGGGTCGTAGGTAAAATCCCGGGCAGGAATTTACGGTTTCCCATCCAGTCATTCAGGCTATGCCTACGGTCATAGAGGGGCTTTGATTGATGTGAATTGGTAGCGTATTCCAGAGGAGTGAAAACCTCTGAGAGGCATATCTGTCTCTCTAGCAGGTCCTATTTATGTCGCAGGCCAGGTTAAGGTCCCTGGAGCGGGTGACCTTTGTTCCATCTGACTTGCAAATGTGCAGCATTTCCATTAGGTTTGGATCCCAGATTGCTCTGCAGGCCAGGCACAAGTCTCCTCTAAGTAGTCTGTATGCTACTGTGTACAGTGCAGCAACTTCAGCCTGTCAATGTATGACATGTGCTGGAGACCGAGCATTTTCTTGGTTAGAAATCTCTGAGGTCTCTCAAGTTGCTGCAAGTGCCTAGTAAGGTACATACCAAAGGGAGCATGTACTCAATAACTGGCCTGATGAGGGTCGAGTACAGGGGTGCTATATCCTTTTTCTCTCTTGAGGTAATGCCTTGGCTAATGAAGTGTGTGATAAAGAATGCCTTCCTTACCATAGTAGACTAGTAGACACATAGTGGTCAAAGTTTAAGCTACAGCCAACTTGCGTTCCTAAGTCTCTCACTACTGAGTTGTTACTTAGGGTATTATTACTTATATGATAGTCTGCAGGGATATTGTTTTTACTGATGGGGATGATAATGTATTTTTTAGCATTGAGTTTGTGTCCATGGCTTTGGCACCAATCACTGGTTTGTGTAAGTCCCTCTTGAAGTATTGTAAAATATGATAATGCTGTACTGTATTGTAATTAGCTGGAAATGCTGTGTACAATGAGACTGAGAAATGAACGTTTTAATTACCCAAGCTCGTGCTGAATAGGTGTCAGTCTCTTCCTTATGGACCAAGTCTTGTGCATTCAGAATGAATTCTCCAAACACTGTAGTTCATGTAATAAGGTTTTATTAAATGTTCACAATATCCAAATACTGTCTTCATTAACAGTGCTGATAAACAATTCAGATTGCTGCACATCATTCTGATTGTCCTGAACAATGTAAAGTGACACAGTCCCTAGATGACCTATTTTCTGTACTCAGGCTCGAGTGTTTACCATTTTCTCTGAAGTAACAGGTCGAACACAGCATATTATATTGCTTTTAGTCTTGTAAATTTCCTTTATTTACTTTTTTTAACCTTGGTCTCAGGCTTTGTCTGTGCTTTATTAAGGAACATTCTGTAGCTGATCTTTTCCTTGAGAAAAGAACATTCTGTCTACACACTTTATGCTTATCTAATGTCTAATAACTATTTTAAAATGGAAATCCCTAATCTAACAGTTGTCCCTGATGAAAGTCTACTGGGTCTTACTTCTGTTGTTACCTTACAATTATATTGCTAACTACTGTATGTAACTTTATGCTACCTGAATTATAATCTGAAAAAAAAAATATTTGTAAACCTGCAATTTTAATTTTGTCCATTATGTGTCAATTGAGCATGTATGCCCTGTTTGGATTGAAGTCTTTCCACTCTATGATTTGAATTAACTTTATGATATGAATAAACTTGCAATTTAAATTTTGACCACTAGGTGTCACAAGCATGTATGCCCTGTTTGGATTGAAGTGTTTTAACTTTATGATTTGAATTAACTTTATGATATGAATAAACTTGCAATTTAAATTTTGACCACTAGATGTCACGAGCATTTATGGCCTGTTTGAATTGAAGCCTATTAACTTTTATGAATTGATTTTTAACCCCCTTTTTCTAAAAAGAGGACTTGCAAAATTTATTTGTATTCTGTACCATGCTTTTCCTGAAACTGGCACTCTCTGCAACGAGGGTTTTTTAAAACATATACTTTATGATAGGTGAAAATTCCTGATAACCTACATAACTTAGTAGCTGGTGGTTGTACTTTATTAGCAGCTTACAACCTTACTTGCTTACAACCTTACTGCTGGGACTGGACTGGCACCTTTGCATTATGCCCTTTTTATCAACATTTTCCTGCATGTCTTGGATTTTTGCCAGATTTGCGTTAACCGTAGAGCCTACTTAGCTCACCTCAATTATACCTTTTACCTTAATTTTCTTTTACTGCATTAGATAAAGAGGAAATCCCCTCCTTGAAAGCTTTTTCTGCCACATATTGTATAGCCTATCAAGCATCGTGGTTATTTTCTAAAGACTAATTGAATTATCTGTTCTGCAACAGATTTACAGAATTTATCACAAAGCACATTTAATAAGGTGGAAAACTGGCTCACTCACCGGTGTCTTCTATTAAATCCAAATAAAACAAAGTTGTTACTCTTCACCCCCACTTGTAAAGTTTCTTTGTAATTACTTACCATAAAATCCAACAATGGAGCCATAATTTCCCCAAAACCTGCAACTAAGCTACTAGGCATATTAATCGACAACAATCTCAAGTACGATGCTCACATCGACTGAACTATTAAGACAGTAAATAAGAAACTTGGCTCAAGATTAAACAATTCCTTACCCCATCTGCTAGGACTGTGATTGCTTGAACACATTTACTTTCAACCCTACTATATTCTCCTAGTCTTACAAAATTAAGTAAATCTGACCTAAATAAACTCACTACGTGCTACAATAGCATTGCCAGATTTGCTACAGGTTCACCATATAGACAACAACATTGTCTGAGCCTTCTAACTGTAAGCTGGCTAGAACTACCCTGTCAAATTCAGTATAATCAATTAATTGCTGCACACAAAATCCTCTATCAACCAGAAATTACACCCATACTTAAAAATGTCATCAGCCCACATAGCAATCTAAAAACTCTCCGCTCCTCTAATAGCATGCTACTAACTTAGCTGGTGACTCTCTATTTACCAACTCTGTTGGCAAAATCTGGAACTTACTTCCTGCTGAACTCACTGCAGTCCCCTCTTTAACTCAATTTAAAACAGCCCTTAAAAACACTTAAAATACATTGGCTATGCCCTTGTACAAATCCTGACTAACCCCTTCTCTATTTACTATGTATCTCTTAAAACTTGGCTTCATGTTGAAACTATCATAACCACAGGTTCTATACCACAGCTGATTAAGATGTTTGATTAGTTAGTGTACTGTGGAACTACAAGAGAACTTACACATCTACTCAGGCTCAAGTGTTTGTCATCTGTGAAGTAACAGGTTGAACAAATTTACTAACCTTAACTGCTCTGCTATCCTAAACACAGCATATTATATTGCTTTTAATCTCATAAATTTCCTTTATTTACTTTTTGTTAACCTTGGTCTCAGGCCTAGTCTGTGCTTTAGTAAGGAACATTCTTTAACTGATCTTTTCCATGAGGAAAGAACATTCTGTCTGCACATTTTATGCTTATCTTTTTCTCTTTAAAAAACAGTCTTCTTTGCTTGGCCAGCAATGTTATTTTCCTTTCTGCTTAACTGTCTCTTATGCATAAATGAAACACAATTTATTTTACTCTTTAGCCTGTCTAAATGTCTAATAACTATTCTAAAATGGAAATCCCTAATCTAACAAGTATATTGACATTGTTTGGGGATTCAATGATTGCACCTAATTTGCAGTCATCAGCAAACTCAGTCAGCCACAGCCTTTCTGTTTTAGCCTGCACTTTTGAGGAGCATATTCTAAACAATAGTTGGCCCAGCACTGCCCCCTGTGAAACCCCACTGGTGACAGGTCAGCTGCTTGAGGTAAAGTTTCCAACTTTGACTGAGTGTGATCTGTCGGTGAGCCAGTTAGCAACCCATCTGACGACATAAGGGTTGATAATCATCTGGAAAAGTATATCAATGATGCCAGAATGTGGATTGTGTCAAAGGCCTTGGCTAAGTCAAGGTGGGCTGTGTGCACAGATTTGCCTTCATCTACAGTTCTGGTGATGTTTAACAGGCATGACCTGCCTTTGACAAAACCAAACTGTTTTGGATCAAGGGTTTGGAGATCACATCCCTGCTTGTAAGGTCCATGTTAATTCATTCCATGGCCTTACATATAAGGCTGGTTATGCTTGTGGGTCTGTAGTTCCCAGGGTCTGTTGCTGTACCCCCTTTATGAAGGGGATAAAAGTTACTGTTTTCTATTCAGCAGGGACAAAACCAGCACTCAAGCTGTAGTTAAAGGGAGTACCTAAGGGAGTTGCTAACTCATGATTTAGACCATTTAAAATGCAACCTGAGATGCCATCCAGTCCCATAAAGGCTGTGTTGTTGGCCTTGGAGAGAGCATTAATGACTTACTCCTTGGAGATGCAAGGTAGGGGGAGATGTAGACTGAATGCTTTGTGGAATGCTTTGAGGGGACGGGGGGGGGTGAAATTTTCACCAAACCTGCTGGCTAATAGGTTAGCTATTTTTACAGGATCAGTGTGTGTGTGATGCCATCCACAGCTGGTTCAGCACACGTCTAGGACCTACCTTTTAAGTTATGGATATAGCTGAAGAATGGTTATCCTTAGCTATGGTTGCTAATTTTTTTCTAAGTTGCCCTTAGAAGATTTTACAAGTTGTATTATTTGTTTGTTCAAGCAGCAAAGGTTTTTTTTTCCAGTGCTGGAACCTCTCCTTTTTGTTCTTAGACAGCAACTTCTTCCCCTTGTTGTATAACAATTAATGTTAGATGTCCACCAAGGAGGCTTGTTTTCTCTTGAGGATCTTGTACATACATACATATATATACATACATACATATATATATATATATATATATATATATATATATATATATATATATGTGTGTGTGTGTGTGCGCGCGTGTGTATACAACTTAAATGTGCAATGGAAAAGAAACAAAGCAGTAACAGCTTGTAAAAAGAACTGGCTAAAAGCAAGAGTAACTGACAGAATAAGGAGGCGGGAGTCAGTTTGTTATCCATTATCTATAAAGCATTTGCAAGCAGAGTCATTATGGAGCTGTTCAGAAAGTGTGATTTTGAAATCAACAAACTTTTCTTTATTCCTTAATTCAGCAGGAAGAATGTTCCACGGTGTAGCTTGTTCCTCTAATAATATGTGAAAGCAGATGGTTCCAGATGATTCCAGAAATAATAAAAACAATAAAAAATACCAAAAGAAACTAACCTTTTCATTCTTCAGCACAGTACCTAATCTTACCTTAAGAATTCCATGTGATAACTACTGCCCCCCTGGTACAAATAAGCTTGCAGTTAGATCCTCCCCATGCTACCTTAACTCATTCCCTCCAATGGAACATTGAAAAGTTTGCACTGTAACTTCCAATGGGTGGAGCCTAAGAGTTTATATTAAATCAAATTATATCCTCACTCTTCAGACAGATATTCATATCTCTGGAACAATTGGGGTTACTAAAGACGTGTAAATGGCAAACTTTTCAGTACAAACTATTTTTATATTGGTAGCATTCTTTAGGTTCTAGGTCTTAAACAGGATTTTATAAGTCACAGTAAACTTAGTAACTATAACATTTGAAATATTCTGAAAGTAACTTCCTGGAAACCACTCAAACTATACACATACTGTCATCAGTAATTTGTTTATCCAGCTGAGAGTATTCATAAGTTGCAAAGCAGTTTTGTCTGTACTACTCAGCTTTTGAAATATTTAGAGAAATATGAAATTTATAACAATATAAATAAATATTATACGAACAACAATTAATGTCTCTTTACCTCCACTAGAAAGAGGCTGAGTATTAGTGGAATTGTACTGTCCATCATTTAACCTTTAAAATATAATCTTTCAATAACTTATATGCAGCATGAATTTGGAATTATTAATGTAAATATGAACAGGCACTATTAGATGCCTACAGGCATCAGTAAGATGTAGCTAGAAAATTGCCTGGAGGAGTCACTAGCCTTTAATCAATTAAAATTTAAAACAATGTCTCACTCACTCTTTAAAGACCTACATTATGCACTTTCACACACAAAAACTACTTTAGTAAAGTATCTCAGCCAACTGGAACCATCTCTTTCAGATACTAAAAACATAACCTACCCCCTATTTAGATCAAAGCTGTGAGGCCATGTAAAACAAATAGTATACTACTGCATCTGCTTTATTGATAAAGAAAAACATTCGGACACCAAAGAAGCTCTAAATGAATCTTTTAAATATAAACAAAGTCTTAATTTTATTTAAATAAAGTCTGAAATCAATTGTAAACACATAGCTATCTCTCTATCTATCTGTAAAGATATGGAAGCATTTTAGTTAGTTGACTGTGTGTGTTTGTGTGTGTGTGTGTGTGTGTGTGTGTGTGTGTGTGTGTGTGTGTGTGTGTGTGTGTGTGTGTGTGTGTGTGTGGCCAACAGCCATTTAGTTGACTGCATATGACCGACCAAGCAATTGGTCAACAAGTCAAGAGACTGCACAATTCCCAGGGTTGGGGAATAAGTCCTTACCTCATTTTTGTGCAGTGTTGTCCAAGTTAGTGTATATAATTAGCAGAGGGTATGAGGGGGTGCACAAAGGCACCCTAACAAAAACAATGTTTTTTCATTGTTTTAGAAAATAAACTTTATTCCACTGCAGTAATATGGAAGCAATACAGATCTTTCAAACTATAGGTCAACTGCCTTTTTATCACTCTATCAAAAATATTAGAAAAAATGAATTTATAAGCAACTTATCAACTATCTAACAGATAACCAGCTTCTGTCTTCAGCCCAACATGTCTTCCATCCTCTTCATAGCACAACTACTGCTTTGCTAGATTTGGTAATACTGTCAACACCTACAGAAATAATGAAAACCTGGTCTCCACCATTTTCCTAGATTTATCAAAAACTTTTGATACTCTCTCCCACCAGACAGTCTTACATAAACTGTCATCTTTAGGACTACAACTCTTCACTGCAATTGTTCCACAGCTACCTCTCAAACAGACCACAAGCAGTGAAATGGAAATATTATTCCTCCACCTTCCTGCCAGTAGCTATTAGTGTCCGACAAGATTATATAGTAGGACTCACATTTTTCAACATATTCATCAATGATCTCTACACTGCTACAAAATAATACCCTAATTCAATACCCTGAATAGTTGATCTTAATCTGTTCTGCCATATTCAAATACTCCATAACAGGAATTGAACCTAGACATTCTTATTGACTTGGAGCTCAACAGTTTGAGCTAACAGACAACACAAATATCTGGCATGCAGTCACATACTTTTATTTATTTATTTATTTATTTATCCTTTGTTGACCAGGTTAGTTCCATTAGGCTAGTAGCCTCTTCTCAGGAGAGACCCAAGGTGCTTGCTGCAATTTTAGTGCAGTGGTGGATGGAAAACAGCATGTTAGGAGATCCAAGATAGCAGATAGCACAGAGGTGACTGCTGGTGCAGTGTTTGAGTCTCTAAAGGATTCTGAGGAGCTGTTTCAGAAAAATGTGTTTGTTTTATCAGAAGGAAACATTCAAAACAATGTATTTTCTATTTCAGCCTTCCAGTCAGGAGGGTTCCTGGTTGATATTTTTGGTGAATTCTTGTTACAGAGTGAGCCAGACAGTGGAAAAGATGCTTCATGGGGTGAAAATATGGACAACATCCAACTGGAGGAATCAGAAGCCAATTTAAAAGAAGTTTGCCAGAAAAAGAAATCATATGCCAAGACTGTTAAGGAATCTGTGGGAAAGTGGTAAGAGATGAACAGAGGGGAGGAAAGGAAATATCAACAACCAAAGAAAACTCATGGTTAGAATTCAGAAAAATAAATGGAGATGTATGACATTTGGGATAATTAATGGACTCATTAGGAGTAAGACCTTTTATTCTTATTCATAAAGAGACATATTTGTGACATTATTGTTTAGACTGGTTCTGCTCTGGAAAGTTTGCTGGGGGAGTATGAAAAAAAAGACTGTGATCCACAGTACTCTTATGTGGTTAAAGCATTTTACATAGAAACAAAAAATAAAATATATGCTCAATTTCAAACTGAAGTTAAAAAAGAGACTTTAAAGAGACATTAAAGCAAACTTTGTAAAGAAGTTATGAACATTAGCAATGTGTATGATAACAGAGGATTTTTGACTGGTGGATGGACTGTCATACTGTACTGAAAATGGAGAAAGAAAAAAAGTTCACATCCCTAGTATAATAAATGTAGAAGATAACATGGGTGTTGCAAAATACTTGGGACAACCTAACACATGTTTTTTTCCTGTGGAAAAGATGATCATTTGATAAGTAAATGTGATAAGAGGAAATGTTATCCCTGTAGGGAAACAGATCATGATGGAAAAAAGTGTGAAATGAAATGTTATAAATGTAACAGAATTGGGCAATCGTGAATGGATCGTAATCTAGAGAAAAATAGCATGAAGAAAAGGAAAACAAAAGTGAAGATAGTATAAAGAGAGAAGAAACAGTCCCATTAAAATATAAAGCAGAAGGAGAAAGAAAAATCAGGGTAAAAAATAAAGATAAGGATAAAGAGAAAAATGAAACAGAAGATATTATAGTATAAAGCTCTGAAATAAGTGATTAGGAAACTATAAACAGGAAAATGTTGAAAGGTAAAATAATTCATTTGGCAAAAGAGTAAGAGACAGAAAAAATAAAGTTTAAAGGGATAAGTGTAAAAGAGAAAACGAAGGAAAATAGATAATACAAATGAGATAAATACTTCACATTTACATAATTTTTGGTAAACTACAACATAGACATAATGACAATTTTAGAGTTATTTCAGTAAATATAAATAGTATTAAAATTACAAGTAAAAGAACAGGCATCCTAAATTGGTGCACTAAGTGTGATGTCAACATAATAATATTAGATGATGTAAGATTTTTGACACACAAAGAGAGATTACAAACACAGAAACTTTGGGTCAGATATATAATATGGAATCTAGGAAAAGAACTGTGTCCTGGCATGGTTGTACTTAGTAGAAAGTAAATTAAAACCCTGAGTATAACCCAGTAATGATGGGAACATTAACTACTGTAGATCTCATATGGCATAATCAGGTATATAAAATTATAGCACTCTATGCTTACATTATATGCAAAGAAAGGGAATTTATTTCATAAAATTCAGGATTATCTAGTAATTAATATGAATGCAACATTAATGGGGAAATTTTAATTGTCATTTGAAAGGAAATATCAGAAGAGAGGAAATGAGAAAAATTTGAAGTTATAAAATGTAAAAATGTGGCAATATAATGTTCTAGAATAATATTTTGTGGACGTATATTCAAGATGTATATAAGACTAAAACAGATTGTTTTAGTATAGCATAAGTTTTAGATATAGCTAGGGGAGACACTTGTAATAGGCTTTTCAGATCACTCAGCTATATGGATAGAGATACAAGATAATAAAGAGTTTATTAGACTGGGAAATAGAATAAAAGGAATAAATGAGAAATGATGGAATGAAAATGGAAAGAAAAGAAGTATGCAGTGATGGAAAGATCACATTTTCACTATAGAGTATATGTGTGGTGGCTAGCTTTTAAAGAAAAATAGAAAAATGTTTTTTTTAGAATGGCAGTCAGATGTAAGAAAACAGAAAAACAAATTATTAAAAAAGCATAAATGTTTTAAAAGATTTGAAAAGGAATGATAAAGAATAGTATGTGATATAACGGAAAATTTATGAAAAGAGTCAAGAGAAAATTAAATAATTATTTGAGCAAAGATATTACTTACAAGGTAAAAGAGAAAAGGTATCAGCTTATTTGAGCTGCATAGTTAAAGGGAATGATCATATAATGAGTGAAGTGAAAGATGACAGAAGAGAATTCAGAAGATCTCAGGAACAAATTATGAATATCATAATTAATTATGTAAAGAGAATGTTTAAAGATAGAAAGAAAGTAAAAAGTATAGCATGTTAAAATTTAACAGAACAAGAAAATAAAGAACTAGAAAATTAAATTCCCTTATATGAATTAGATAATGTACTTGAACAAGTTAATTTACGGTTGGTTTCAGAACCAGATGGAAGAGGATACCAATTTTATAAGAATTTTATGGATTGGAAGAAAAATACTTCTTGAAGTTATGAATGAGTGGTTAAATGTAGGTTTTATGTATAAAGACTTATGCAGTGATATACTTAAATTTGTATGGAAAAAGAGGATAAAAATAAAATTGAAAATAGTTTTGAACAATGCAAATTATAAGTTTTTTATGAAAATAATTCAGAAGAGAGTGGAAAGTAAAATGAAACGTATAATTTTAGATAATATACATACTTTAAAGGGAAAATGATGTTAGGAATTATTAATAGTAAGGGACAATGCGGATGATATTGCAAACAGGACTGACAAAACCAAGACTATGATAGGAGATTTAAATAAAGCATTTGATACAGTACAACATGAACTCTTGTGGACATTTGTGGAACAGTAAAACATTAGTGAGAAAATTAAGAATGTATGTTTTTTCTGTACATAACAAAAATAAAGTAAGAATTTTAGTGAATAGATGGTTAAGCAAAGAAATAGATACAAATAAATGCATATGTCAGGGATGTCCTGTGAGTATGATATTATTTATATTAGTTATTAATGTTTTAGTTAGAGATATACATTGGTGCATGAAAGGTGATACTTACATTCATACCTCTCAATCTCTTAAGAGAAAGAAATCTGAACAAAGCCATAAATAAAAGTGGGACAAAGGCCCAAAAATAGGGACAATTTTTAAATAATGCTCTTACAAACTTAGAAAGTTGACAGAATAACAGGTTTTGCATTAGCATGAATTTTCTGAAAGCTATGAAGATTGAAACTAAAATGTCTGTTATTATTTTCTAACTTCAGTCTTTAATGATTTACCACTAATTTTCCAGAAAACCACAGTTTTATGAAAAAAGGACCACAATATGAGGCCAAAATTGGACATTCAGTGAAAATCTTTACAGTTGAGAGGTATATTTATATTACTAATGAAGGGATAAAAATTCCAGTTAAGTTTACTTATGCAATTGATATTATATTGATTACAAGAAGCAAAGTCTGGATGAAAGAAGTTAAATGTTAAGTACATCAGTGTTTAAACATAAGAGGCATAACTTTAAATAAAGAAAAATTAAAGGACTATGTGATTTAGGTAAAGATAAGAGGAATTTTTTTTTGATGAAATAAATCTCTGTGTTAGGAATAAGATTTGGGGGTAAAAATGTAAGTGACAAAAATGGAATAGGAAAATAGATGAAATAAAGGAGCTTTGTTGTTTTTGGAAAACATACAAGCTATCATTTAATAAAAAGATTTACTTGATTAATGCAGCTATACTGGAAAAGAAAGCATATTTAGGTAGTGTCTAAATGTTGCCAATAATCTATGATAAAGAAAGTATTTTTTTTAATATGGGGTTCGAGATTGAATCCATTGAAGAGAGGTGTCTTATATATGGTTAAGGAAGACAAAAGTTTAGGATTAATGAACCCAATTGTTTATTCTGCTTCTTTGAGTTTGTATAAAGTTTTGTTTCTGATAAAAGATAAAAATGAAATGTTAGTAGTAAATTTACTAAAGTACAAATATAAGCAGCACTGGGATATGTTTAAAAAAATTCAAAATAGGTAACACATCTTTAAATGAATAAATGAAATGTTACCAAGAAAAAAAAATCTTCTATATCACCAAGGCCCTGGATGAGGGAAAGTCAGTACACGCAGCTTACTTTGACTTGGCCACGACCTTTGACACAATCCACCATTCAGGCATCATCAAAAAGCTAACATAATTTGGCATAAATCCCTATCTCATCAGGTGAATGGCCAACTGGCTCACTGACAGGATCCTCAAGGTCAATATAGGGGCCTCCACCTCTGATAGCAAACCTGTCACTAGTGGCATTCCCCAGGTATCTGTCCTGTGACATCTACTATTTGGCATCTACGTCTCAGAGGTCCAGGCAAAGACAAAAGGCCTGTGGCTGACCAAGTGTGCTGGTAACTGTAGGTTGGGTGCTGTCATCAACTCCTTAAATGATGTTACCATACTGCAAAAGGGTCACTCAGCAATTAATGACTGGTGCTAAAGTCACGGCCTCAAGTTAAATGCAAAAAAAATCTATCATACCATTCAGCAAAAACATGGCCCCTACTGATTACCACATCAGCGAAAACCCCCTAAGCACACAACCTGTGGAGAGAGATCTGGGTACTCAGGTTGACAACAATCTCACATTCAACCATTATGTAGTGGCAGTAGTCAGAAAAGCCTTTTACTTGGTTCATCTCATAAGTAAAGGGATGGCATCCAGAAAAAAATGAGGTTATTACCTTTCTATACTCCTCTCTCATTAGACCAATAATTGAGTATAATGCCCCAAACATCTGCAACAGCTGAAAAGGTCACAGAAATACCTCACAAAGAAAATAAATGGCCTCCAACACCTGTCTTGTGCAGACAGGCTCAAATTACTACCACTCTACTCGGTATTGTACAGACTGCTCAGAGGTGATCTGTGTCTCGCCCACAAGGCAATCTCAGACCTTGCCCTACTAGAGATGCTCCATATCCATAAGTCTAACTCCTCGCACATTACCACTCAAAAGGCCTGAAACTAATATGCAACATTAACAAAACCTGCTCAAGAGACAGGTTTGTCTCTCACAGGCTGCCCAGTCTCTGGAATAGACTTCCCATACATGTTAAACAGAGTACCTCACTGACCCTTTTCAAGCACAACCTTGATGAGTGGATGGGAAACCACAAATTTGTCCCAGGGGTTCCACCTGTGTCCCTCACTGACAGGGGTGACAAGTGCTAACTGAGCTTTCTTTTTGGGGATAAACTCTTGGCTAGGCTTGTAAGGGCTCCATGGCCATTAGCATAGTAACTGCCTATCATCCTATGAGCCTATGTATTGTGGTAAAGAAGAAACTACAGAAAGTACAGTTGTGTACACTTACCATAAATGTAGATGTTCAAGTGTATTCACTGTTGCAGTCATCACACTTGGGTTATCTGCCTGCAGGTAGCCCTCAGTCAGCCCGAATTCCAGAGACTTAGTATTTTAGCATTGGTTGCTGTCACTCCAGGACTGATGTCAGGTCGTCAGGGGTATAAAAACATGCAGCCGATGCCATTACATCAGTTTTTCTTGCCCCAAATGTCAGGACCCCCACGTTATGGTGGAGGAAAACACCATCAGTAAAAAGTAAATACCAATACCAATACTCATACCCCTGAAAAAAGGGGGGTTAAAAGGCCTAGAGAGATTAAGGAGAGAGAGAGAGAGAGAGAAAAAAGAGGGAGTTGGAGGGAGGGAAACCAGGACTGCAACAGTGAATACACTTGAACATCTACATTTATGGTAAGTGTACACAACTGTACTATGTTCTTCATGTTTCACTGCTGCAGTCATCACACTTAGGTGGATTCGCAAAGCTGAAGAAGGGTGGAGGCAGTTAGGAAGAGTTAGGGCTGGCTAGGAAGCCCTGCAGGACTACTAGTGCAAAGCCTGCCCTGAAGTTGGAGAAGCCAGGCAAATGGTAGTGCTTGGTGAAAGTGTGTACTGAAATCCATGTAGCAGCTTCCAGGATGTCACTGGTAGGGACTCCCCTGAGAAATGCAGTAGAGGTAGATGTTGCCCTAGTGGAGTGTGTTCTGACCCCCTGTGGGGTTGGTTTCCCATGGTGCTTGTAGCAGAAATGGTTTCCCAAAGTGCTTGTAGCAGAAATGGATGCAATGTGCTATCCATTTTGCTATAGTTTGCTTAGAAATGGCCTTGCCCTCTGCCCCAGTGGCAAAGCTGACTAATAGTTGGTCTGATTTTGCTGAAGGCCTTAGTCCTATCCAGGTAAAATCTGAGCTGTCTGTGCACGTCCAATGAGTCCTTTCCCCTTTATTTTGAGGATTAGGGAAAAAGGTTGGCAAATGTATGGACTGATTGAGGGTCATACTGGACACCACTTTTGGCATAAAAGAAGGGTTTGTCCTGAGAGAGACCCTGTCAGCATGGAAAATAATGAAGGGTTCCAGAGCCATAAGTGCTTGTAGTTCAGACACTCTTCTAGCTGAAGTGACGGCTAGAAGCAATGCGTTTTTTCAAGAGAGGAATTTTAAGTCTGCTGGCACTGCAGGCTCAAAGGGTGGATGTGTGAGCTTTTCCAGTACAAAGTTAAGGTTCCAAGCAGGGGTGGGTGCTCTCCTTGGTGGCATTAAGTTGTTTGCCCCTCTCAGGAACTGTTTGATAAGAGGGTGCGAGAAGAGAGGTGGCTCAGTGTTGTAATGAGCCAAAATGGCTGAGGCATGAATCTTAATGGAAGAGAAGGACAGGCCTTTGTGGGGTCGATCTGCTAAGTAATCCAAAATTAACGGCAGGGAGGGCAGAGTTGTGTCCTCTCCTTTAGCCAGGCTCCATGAGCAGTATCTTTTCTAATTATCCACATAGGATTTCCTTGTACTGGGTCTTCTAGCTTC
The DNA here is from genome assembly GCF_019279795.1 of Protopterus annectens. Classification (NCBI taxonomy): domain Eukaryota; kingdom Metazoa; phylum Chordata; order Ceratodontiformes; family Protopteridae; genus Protopterus; species Protopterus annectens. The sequence continues at coordinate 865,561,220 of NC_056725.1, read as the reverse complement.
AAGAATGACGTCCAGCACATGTTTGCTTAGAGCTGCTAGGATAGGATTTGAGGGATAAGCCAGGCTGCAAGCTTTAGGGTTTGCAGTTGTGGATGCAAAATCTGCCCCTCCTGCTGAGAGAGCAGGGTGGTGTTCTGATGTAGGTGCCATGGTGGCACCGATGTCAGGCTGTGCAGGAGTGGGTACCAGTGCTGATGTGGCCAGTGTGGGGCAATCAGAATTGTCCTTGTTCTGTCCTGTCTTATTTTGAGTAATACTCTTGAGAGAAGGGGCAGGGGTGGAAATGCATAAACTGAGAGGTTTACCCACTGAAAGGATAGGGCATCCACTTTCCAGGCCCTGCTGTGAGGGTTCCTGGTGCAGAATCTGCTGAGCTGGTGGTTGTAGGGGGAGGCAAAAAGGTCCACCTCTGGGGTCCCCCATTTCTGAATCAGAAGGTTGAAGGTGCTGGGCTCTAACTGCTACTCATGTGGGTCTAGGAGATTTCTGCTTAAGTCGTCTGCCAGTGAATTTTGTTTGCCTGGCAGGAACTGAGCTTGCAGATGGACTTGCATGTCTAATGCCGTGTTCCACAAAGCCATGGCTAGCCTGCAGAGTGGGTAGGAATGTGTTCCCCCCTGCTTGTTGATGTACCACATGTTCCACAAAGCCATGGCTAGCCTACAGAGTGGGTAGGAATGTGTTCCTCCCTGCTTGTTGATGTACCACATAACTGTGGTGTTGTCTGTTTTTATTAGAAGTTGTCCTGGAAAGATTAGGGATCTGAAAGCAGTCAGGGTGTTCTGCACAGCTAGCGTCTCTTTTTGGTTGATGTGCAGATGAATTTGACTTGAGCTCCAGTGGCCCTGAATGCATTTGCCATCCATGTGTGCTCTCCAGGCATAGTCTGATGCATCTGTGGTTAGGGTCTCGGCAGCTTGGGGTTGAATAAAGGGCAGTCCCCTTGTTGAGGTTGCATGCTTTTGCTCACCACAGAAACTCTGTCCTTAGACAGGGTATGATAGGAATGATTGTTTCCAGGTCCTGAGAATGTTGGCACCAAAGACTTTTTTAGTACCATTGAAGTTTCCTCATATGCAGTCTTGCATATGGAATTAGCAGTCTATACGAGACCATGAACCCTAGGGCCTGCAGTATTTTTCTTGCAGATAGCTGGGTTCTGGTGGCCATTTGTTTGAAGTAGGCTGTCAGATAGACTTGTTTTTCTGAAGTGAGGAATGCCATCTGGGATGTTCTGTCCAAGCCTGCTCCCAGGAATACAATCCTTTGACTGGGTACCAGTTCTGATTTTTTTTCGTTGATGGTGTACCCCAGGGAAGTAAGGAGGTTTTTCACAAAATGTCAGGTGATGCAATAGCAATTCCTGACTGTCTGACTGAATCAGGCAGTCATCCAAGTACACATAAATTTGGATATTTCTCTTCCTGCAGTATGCAATGGCTGGAGCCAGGCATTTTGTGAAAACTCTGGGTGCAGTGGATAAGCCAAAGGGAAGTGCAGAGAATGATAATGCATAGATCTGGCCCTGAAACGTAGATTCTTCCTGCATGACTCCCTTACAGGGATGTGCTGATAGGCTTCTTTTATATCTAGGGTGACTAACCAGGCATCCTTGGTTAACACAGGTAAAAGTTGTTGCAGGGTAAGCATTTTGAATTTTGGTACCACCAGGAAGGTGTTGAGAATTGAAAGATCCAGGATTGGGCACCAAGGTACCTCTTTTCTGGGTACCAGGAAAAGTCTGGAATAGAATCCTTGACCTATCTGTTCCACTGGAATTGGCTGGATAGCTCTGATGGAGAGCAGGGATAGCATTTGGTTTTGAGCCTCTGCTCACTAGTTTGGAGGAAGGTCTGGGAACCCTCTTGGGTTGGCAGTGAGTGGAAGTAAAATTTGTACCCCTGGGATACAGTGTTGAGGACCCATCAGTGTTGAGTGAAGGACATCCATTTTTTTGCGTGAAGGGCAAGTTTTCCTCCTAGGGGCACAAGCAATTGGGCAGAGGTGGTCTGGCAAGGTCAGTTTCTTGAGCCAAGCATGTCTTCTCAGTACAGAACCAGTGACTGCTGCCCAGCAAGATGCCTCTAGGGCATCAAAGCCACACTGCAAAGTATGCTTGCTGACTTGGCTTGCAGAGTGCATAAGCTCCTGCAATTCCTTATTTCCTGCACAATCTGTAAAGGTTGCCACTTTTTGTTTTATAAGTTCCATAATATGCTGCTGGTACTTCAGCATGTGAAACTGACAATTTAATGCCCTAATAGCAAGAATAGCAGATGTATATACCTTCTTGCCCCATCTGTCCAAAGCTCTGGAATCCCTGTTTGAAGGGGTGGGATTCTTGGCTGTAGTTGCCTTGATACCTTTAGGCCACTGTGATATGATCTCTGGGTCAGCAGTAGGATTCTTGAAAAGAAATTTGTGAGTGTCAGGTACTCTGTAGTACCTGTCTGGTTTCCTGGGGGCAGGAGGTAAAGTATCAGGAGTAAGACTGGATTCCATAAAAACATAATCAACAACCTCCAGAACAGGGGGGATAGCTAAAGGTTTGTGCTGTGGCAAATCTAGGAACTCCCTGAGTCTCTTTCGGGACTGAGGATAGTCTTGGCATTCCCAGGGGAAATGGTCTCTTAAGGTATGTAAGGATTCACCAAAAGAGAAATCCTCTGGAAGGGGAGGCAGAGGGAATGCATTCCTCTGCATATGAATCCGCATAAGCAGATAAGGGCATATCTTCATAAACAAATACCTCAGAGTCATCTGACTTCTGGTCTGTTGAAGCTACAGGGGACTGGTCTCTTTTTCTCTTAGAAGGTGAAGGTTTGACTTCCCCTAATCAGCATAATAAGGTCTTCTGCCATTCTAAGCATTTGACGTTGAGGCATGGGAGGAGGTGCATGCACTTTGGTCATTGGTTTTCCAGGCATAGTGCTTACTCTTGGCCTAAGAAACTCGGTAGTTTTAGATAAAGAAAGAGTCGTCAGTTTGAGTCGAACATCATCAGTGCAAAGAACTGCCTCAGAAGCCGGTGCCTGCATAGTGGCTCCAGACCCATCCAAGGTAGAGACATCCACAGGTTCCATAGTCGAAGAAGTGTCTCATGGCATACCAGACTCCAAATGGGGCTCGATAGAGGCCTGCAAATCCATAGGGGCTGTGAAAGTGCCTCACTAAGTACCAGCAAACTGGCAATTAACGGAAGCGTCGTTGGCAGCTTTGGATCTATGCGGTCTGTCTCTGTCTTTATCTTTATGTTTTTTTTGAATATCGGTAGTTGGAAGGCTTACTGAAGCCATTTTGGGACACTGAGATCGAGAGCGGAAGAATTTAGCAACAAAGAGAGCCCGATGACGAATGGTTCGGGTGTTGAATAAGGCACAAAACCTACAGTGAAGTACGTTGTGGTCTGGGCTTAAACAGTGACGCAGTAAGAATGAAAATGTCTATGTGGTATTTGCTTTCCACAGGCAAGACGATTAACTTTTGCTGGCATCGGTTAGAGCAAGAAA